>NC_142462.1:6107642-6410673 GCF_049115385.1 Moschus berezovskii
ATACTGATCCTTGTTTTCTTAAATCTTAAAAATGTCTGACTTTTAGGTATCTTGAGAATTTGACATATGACTTGGGAAGGATATTGCGAGATTCCAGTATTGAGTTTAGAGTTCTCTGACTTTTGGTCTTATTTCTCCCGTCTCTCTCTCTGGAGTTCCATAAGATTACAAAAAGTACAATAAAATTTCTGGTGTCTTTGATTCTTGTACTTGTTTTCAGTTTGGTCTCAGTTTTTTGTTGTTTGCCTATAGCTGGAAAATTATCTGAGGGAACGTCTGCTCACCTCTCCTGAGGTCACCTTGAGGTTTTGTACCTTTAGATTGTTGCTTGGGAAACTATCCAATGCGTTCAAACAGGATTTCTCTTTTTATTTTCTTTGAATTTTTAAGTTGCTTTTAACAGGATTGTCAGGCTAACACATCTAAAAATACATTTTGGTGTTCTGATCCAGGAGGTTCTCAGATGGATTGTTGGCCTGTGAGAAATGGTATAATTTCTAAAACTCACTTGCGTAGACTAGTTATTAAGACAGCCATCTGTGAACGTGAATAGACAGTGTGCTTATGGTCATCATGCTTTTAGACAAGTCTGCCTCTTAAAATTGTGATGAAATAAGCTTCTCTGGGATCTCTGCAACACAGAGATTCTGAGAACACAGGGCAGGTGGGGGAATGAGGCAGAGTACCTCCCTGGGAAGTTCTGAGTACTTTTTATTTGTCTATGAAAATCATCTGGAAACCAAACTGGACCATTAATTTCACAGCTGAGTTTCTGCAACTAGCTGGATGAATGACTACTAATGAATTTCTGTGGATGGCTTCTATTGCATTTTAAAAACATACATTGAAAGTTGCCCTTTTTTATTTTTTCTGGAATTGGTACAGTTCACCAGCAACATGTAACCACTAAAATTTAAAGAAAGAACAAGGTAGGAAAACTCACTGTTTGTATAATCAGTTGGTGAGCTAGTTCTTAACAGAGCTTTCACTAGTAGTGTCGGTTGCGGAAACACCAGAATGGGTTCTGCAAGAGGAACTGTAGCAAGGGTTAAGAAATCTATAAGAAGATGATAATATTGACGTATGTATTTGTTCCTAAATTTTAGCTTTCTGGATCCTTTGTGTTAAAATGTATGGAGAATCTATAATGATTTATGTGACTAATGAAAATAGCTGAAAGATATAATACTATAAGCATTCTCTCATTTCACACATAAATATATATGGACATAAAACAAAGAAATTCCTTACATTTATGGTAACTTGATGGGCTTCCCTGGTGGCTCAGCGGGTAAAGCGTCTGCCTGCAATGCAGGAGACCCAGGTTTGATCCCTGGGTCAGGAAGATCCCCTGGAGAAGGAACTGGCAACCCATTCTGGTACTCTTGCCTGGAAAATCCCATGGACTGAGGAGCCTAGTAGGCTAGAGTCCATGGGGTTGCAAAGAGTCAGACACGACTGAGCGACTTCAGTTAACTTGGTAACTTGATAGCATGAAATAAAGATACTAAATTCAGCCATTAGATGAGACAAGCAAAAATAGACTTAGTGCAGTGACAAACGGAGAAGGCAATGGCAAGCCACTCCAATACTATTGCCTAGAAAATCCCATGGATGGAGGAGCCTGGTAGGCTGTAGTCCATGGGGTTGCTAAGGGTCGGACACGACTGAGCGACTTCACTTTCTCTTTTTACTTTCACACATTGGAGAAGGAAATGGCAACCCACTCCAGTGTTCTTGCCTGGAGAATCCCAGGGACGGGGGAGCCTGGTGGGCTTCCGTCTATGGGGTCACACAGAGTCGGACACGACTGAAGTGACTTAGCAGCAGCAGCAGCAGTGACAAAATTGAATATAATCTGAGTCCCTTGCTCTTGGAAAATGGCAAAGATTGAGAAGTCCCCCTACCCTTTTGGGTTCTGAGAAATGGCGAACCTCAAAGGACCACCTTATTCAGAGAGAAGATGGGACTCCATCCTTCATTAGGAGTCAATAGTTTACCAGTCTTAATAAAACCCTAGATCCTCTTCCTTTTCTCTGGGACAGTCTTTATTAATGAACATCCTTCTTACATTAATGAACATTAATGAAAGTGAAAGAAAGTCAAGTCACTCAGTTTTATCTGACTCTTTGTGACCCCATGGGCTGTAGCTTAACAGGCTCCTCCTCCATGGGATTTTCCAAGCAAGAGTACTGGAGTGGGTTGCCATTTCCTTCTCCAGGGGATCTTCCCAATTCAGGGATGGAACCCGGGTCTCCTGCATTGTGTGCAGATGCTTTACTGTTTGAGCCACCAGGGAAGTCCAAACATTAACGAGCATAGCCTGAAGAAAGTCATCTCCTTAATTGTCTGGTGCATTTTATCTTTGACGACAGAAAGGAGAAGACTTTAATGAAACTATACTTTGTGTCCTTGAAGCATATTATTCTATATGACAGATGAGCATGCTGATATGCAAAGAAACAACCTAAGTTATTTAGAAAATTACAAATGCCCAAAAGACAAAATTTAAAGACATTAATAAGAACTAGTGATTTGGATGATTTAGCTGAATAACATTTAAGAATATAGTTTTAAAAGACAAAGGCTAGAAACTGAAAATTGAGATAAATGACATAGAACATTGATCATGAAGTTTCAATTTCTACATAGTAAGAGCCCACTAGGAAGAGCCATGGAAGTGGAAGTGTTAGTCGCTCAGGAGTGTCCAACTCTTGGCGATCCCATGGATTATAGCCAGCCAAGCTCCTCCGTCCATGAAATTGTCCAGGCAAGAATAATGGAGTGGGTAGCCATCCCCTTCGGGAGATCTTTCTGACCCAGAGACTGAATTCAGGTTTCCCACATTGCAGGCAGATTCTTCACCCAGGAAAGCCCAGGAAGAGACATAGAATGGAAAAAATGCAAAAATCAAACAATTGACTGGTGAGTTATTTTGAGAACTGAGGAGACATATGCTGTTTCATCAAAGGATAAACAGGAGCTGAGGGAGAAATAAGATTCACATCTGAAGTTTTCTAGTGAAGTTTCCAGGCTTCAAGAGACGATCCCAAAACTCTTCAGAGTGTAAACATTTGGGAGGGTTATGAAATAACAAGATGAAAAATAGCATTAGTTACTCTAATGAATAATATTATCAAATAATGATAGTTATATTTAGCACAGGTTTTGGTATAAGTTCTTTGTGCATGTTTTCTGAATGGACTGGTTGGATCTTTTTGCAGAACAAGGGACTCTGGAGAGTCTTCTCCAGCACCACAGTTCAAAAGCATCAGTTCTTCGGCAATCAGCTTTCTTCGCAGTCCAACTCTCACATCCATACATGACCACAGGAAAAACCATGGCCTTGACTAAACGGACCTTGGTTGGCAAAGTAATGTCTCTGCTTTTTAATATACTATCTAGGTCGGTCATAATTCCTTCCAAGGAGTAAGCGTCTTTTAATTTAATGGCTGCAATCAGCATCTGCAGTGATTTTGGAACCGAAAAAAATAAAGTCTGACACTGTCTCCACTGTTTTTCCATCTATTTCTCATGAAGTGATGGGACCAGATGCCAGGATCTTTGTTTTCTGAATGTTGAGCTTCAAACCAACCTTTTCACTCTCCTCTTTCACTTTCCTCAAGAGGCTTTTGAGTTCCTCTTCACTTTCTGCCATAAGGGTGGTGTCATCTGCATATCTGAGATTATTGATATTTCTCCCAGCAATCTTGATTCCAGCTTGTGCTTCTTCCAGCCCAGCGTTCCTCATGATGTACTCTACATATAAGTTAAATAAGCAAGGTGACAATATACAGCCTTGACGTACTCCTTTTCCTATTTGGAACCAGTCTGTTCCATGTCCAGTTCTGACTGTTGCTTCCTGACCTGCATACAGGTTTCTCAAGAGGCAGGTCAGGTGGTCTGGTATTCCCATCTCTTGAAGAATTTTCCACAGTTTATTGTGATCCACACAGTCAAAGGCTTTGACATAGTCAAGAAAGCAGAAATAGATGTTTTTCTGGAACTCTCTTACTTTCTCCATGATCCAGCGGATGTTGGAATTTGATCTCTGGTGCCTCTGCCTTTTCTAAAACCTGCTTGAACATCTGGGAGTTCACGGTTCACATACTGCTGAAGCCTGGCTTGGAGAATTTTGATCATGACTTTACTAGCAGTTGAGATGAGTGCAATTGTGCGGTAGTTTGAGAATTCTTTGACATTGCCTTTCTTTGGGATTGGAATGAAGACTGACCTTTTCCAGTCCTCTGGCCACTGCTGAGTCAATCCTGGGTGTTCATTGGAGGGACTGATGCTAAAGCTGAAACTGCAATACTTTGGCCACCTCATGCGACTTGTTGACTCACTGGAAAAGACTCTGATGCTGGGAAAGGTTGGGGGCGGGAGGAGAAGGGGACGACAGAGAATGAGATGGCTGGATGGCATCACTGACTCTATGGACATGAGTTTGAGTGAATTCCGGGAGCTGATGGTGGACAGGGAGGCCTGGCGTGCTGTGATTCATGAGGTCGCGGAGAGTCGGACACGACTGAGCGACTGAACTGAACTGAACTGACTGAACCTGATGAAATGAAAGTGAAAGTAAAAATGCAGTCTCCCAGTTGTGTCCGACTTTTGGCGACCCCGTGGACTGTAACTGCCTGGCTCTTCCATCCATGGGGTTTTCCAAGCAAAATTAGTGGAGTGGGTTGCCATTTCCTTCTCCAGGGAACCCAATTAAATGGATACTCATTATTAGCTTCACTTTTCATAGGGGGAAGTTCAGACACATAAAAAGTCAGCTGCCTGACGTCACACAGCTGGTAAGAGGTGAAATATGATTTAAACACAGACAGCTTATCTCTAGAATCCATATGATAGCTTATGATGAACGATGTTGGATTCGTGATCTCCTAAGAAGAGAATTTAGCTTTGGAACCAGGGACCAGGCTTGATCACTCAGGAGATTTTATGTAAACTTATTAAAGTATAAAAGGGACAGAGAAAGCTTCTGACAAACAGCAGAAGGGGATGGAGCCTGCCCACCTTGCTAGTGTTAGCAAGGGAGTTATATACATTTTTAATTTGTTGTTACAATAAGTCAAAAAATGTCTCAAGTGTGTGAAAATTTTACCAGACCCACTCCCACAATTTACATTTTAGGATAACAGGATTAGAATTTAACAATAGAAAGATCCTACCAGACCCACTCCAGTAATACACATTTTAAGATATCAGGATTAGTCAAAAGGAGAAACTGTCCTCAAGCATGATACATTGTTGTTATGCAATCCCTAGTACAGAGTTTAAACTGAGTTGCTTTTTGTGTAATCATCAGTTTGGGGATTAAAGAAAAAAATGTTTTATGTGACTAAGACTAACAAATTTAGAGGGGGAAAATTCATCCTCCTTGAGAATTCCAGAACCCTATCTCCTCCTCGAGAACCCCATCTCCTCTTCGAGAACCCCAGACCTCTTTCTCCACCTCAGGGACCCCGGACTTCTTATCAATCTGCCTAGGAATTGACTCTCTCACATACTGTGGTCTGGTTTCAGAGAAAAGGATTTATGAAGAGAAAAAGTCATCTAAATGTGAGGGCAAAATAAGTACATATTTTAGATAGGCCAAGACTGAGACAGCTTGCTTGATAAAATTGCATGGGAAGAAAATAACTACATAGAGAAAAAAAATCCAAGCATCAGCTCTGAAAATTCCAACATATAGATGTTGTTGGAACACTAAGAGAATCAGGTGAGTGGAGGTTAGGAGCGTGGAGTTCCACACCCTGAGTGAAGGTGTTCAAAGAAAAAGGAGTGGACTGAAATATCAAATGCAGCTATCAGATTGAATGTGGAGAAGCTAAACGTGTGTGTGCTAAGTCACTTCAGTCCTGTCTAACTCTTTGTGATCCTATACACTATAGCCCATCAGGCTCCTCTGTCCATGGGATTCTCCAGGCAAGAATACTGGAGTAGGTTGCTATGCTCTCTTCCAGGGGATCTTCCAGACCCAGAGATCAAATCTCTTAATGTCTCCTGCATTGGCAGGTGGGTTCTTTATACTAACACCACCTGGGAAGCCCCGGAATTCAGGCATAGTCACTGGATTTGATAATGTGAAGATCACCAGAGAAGCTGGTGGAGAGTAAAAATCTGACTGGTGCAGATTCATAAAGTAATGGAACAGGAAGTAAAAACCTTACCTGATTACATGTCCACACATGATCATTGTTCACACATGGCATAAAGCCAGTCCACCTTGATGAAATATCTAAACTTTAAGTACAAAATTTTAGAATACTGGATTAAAGTATGTAACGTTCAAGCATGCTAAGTTGCTTCAGTTGTGTCCAATTCTTCACAATCCTATGGACTGTAGCCTGCCAGGCTCCTCTGTCCATGGAATTCTTCAGGCAAGAATACTGGGGTGGGTTTCTGTGCCCTCCTTCAGGGAATCTTCCTGACCCAGGGATTGAACAAGTGTCTACTACATCTCCTGCACTGACAGGCAGATTCTTTACCACAAGTACCACCTGGGAAACCCCAGAAGTATGTAGGGGTATACTATATCTTATACTTAGTGGGACCAACTTAAGCAGGTCATGAAATTGAGAAGTTGAACTAGAGAAATAGTGAATAAAATTGTAATCAAAAGTTTAAAATCAACAAAAGGCTAGTGAAAGTATTTGTCTTCAATAAAGTAGGGAAAATATTTCAATTTTCAACAAAATTCAAACAAATAAATATAAAAGCTTCTAACAATTTGAAAACACAGTTTAAAGTAGACAAAGTAAAAATAGGCATTACAAATATAAAAAGAAAAATCTTATACACAGGACATATGGGAATACAAATTAATAAAATAAAATGCCATTCTTGTCCATTATGTAATAAAAATTAAGACAATTTAAAATGTTCTACCTTGGGCATGATGTGAGGAAAAAAAAATTTACTCTCACACATCATTTCTAGAAATGTAGATTGATAAAAGTTTTTCTGGTATTGGTTTGGAAGTCTTTGTAAAATTTGATATTTAAATTTTATGGTTTCTTTCTGCATATATAACTCATGTAAAATAAGGTATGCACAGAAATGTTTGTTGTAGCATTATTTGCAATAGAATAAAAAACTGGAAATATTAAATACCAATGCTTGGCTACCCTGTTAAATGCATTGTGGAGCAGTCATACTCTCGAATATTATGCAATTTTAAAGAAAAAATATTAAATTAGTAACATGAAATGACCCTCAAGTGTTAAGTATGATAAAGCAAGTTGTGGTATAATTTATTAACCCAATCCGATAACAAAGAATGAAATATTACATATTTAGATCTAATGATACTTTTAAAATATCTGGACATTTACATGAAAAATGTGAACCTGGTAATATCTGAGTTATGGGATTTGGGTTTGGGCGAGAAACAATAATGGATCAATATCACAGTTACTCACAGTGTAACCAAGCAGGACCCTATGAGGCCTTCCCAGACAGAACTCCCACATATCTTATACCTGCCTCTTGTCTGTAGAAAACTTAAGCCTCCCCCAATTTCTAAAGAATGAATTTAATCAAAGGCAAACAGTCAGGCAAGACAAAATAATAATATTTTACCTATCCAATAAAATCAAAGCCATTTAGTTCCTTCTCAAGGGCTATACATAATATCCTGAGTTATGCCCTTTGAGCTGTTTTTCAGACACTGAAATCCCCACCAGGAGGAAGAATTTAACTGTATGGTGCCCATAAGCATGTAGACCCCAGACCAGTTGGAACCAGAAGGTCAATGATATTGTCTCTCATTTACTACACCACCAACCAATCCGAAGAATGCCCATGAGCTGAGCATATAAACCAGAACCTCTATCTCTTACCCTGTCTTTAAAGACCTTCCCCTTAAAGCCAATAGGGAGTTCAAGCCTTTTGCACACTAACTGCCTGGACTTCTTGCTTGATGCCTGTAATAAACACTGAACTTTTCTTCACCACGATCCGGTGCAGTAGAGAGGCTTCACTCTGCATGGGTGAAAGGACTGCAAGTTTGGTTGGTTAAAGAAAGGTTCATTGCATCACAAAACTTTTTTAAGTATTTTTTTTTTTCTAATTTTAAAAGAAGAGAAACATTTTTATACGAAAAGCAATTCCACATAATTAAAGCACATATAAGAAGTGAAACCTAAATGATCTAAATGAAAGCGAAATTCGCTCAGTCCTGTCCAACTCTTTGTGACACGATGGACTACAGTTCATGGAATTCTCCAGGCCAGAATACTGGGGTGGGTAGCCAGTCCCTTCTCTAGGAATCTTCCCAACCCAAGGATCAAACCCAGGTTTCCTGCATAGCATGTGGGTTCTTTACCAGCTGAGCCACCACGGAAGCCCAAGAATGCTGAACTGGGTAGCCGTTCCCTTCTCCAGGGGATTTTCCTGACCCAGGAATTGAACCAGGATCTCTGGAATTGCAGGAGGATTTTTTACCAAGTGAACTATGAGGGAAGCCTTAAAAGATCAAAATTAGAAGGTTCACAATAAAATTAAAACACTGGAAAACATCGTTAAGAAGAGTGTTTTTGTTTCATATGTACATTTGCATAAAGAATATTTGCATATTTTAACATATGCAAAGAAAATTTGATACATGGAAAAATGTAGTAATGGTGACTGTTTCTTAAATGAAAGCATTTTCCATTTTTACATATTTCTGTAATTCTTTTTTTTTTCCCCTAAAGAGCAGGGATTGTGTTTTATAACAAAGTGGAATATTGTATCAAATTTATTTTATACAGTTGCTTTGTAAGGATTAAGAATCTGCCATAGGATGGTGGAGGAATAGAACAGGGAGATCATTTTCTCCCCCACAAATTCATCAAAAGAACATTTGAACGCTGAGTAAATTCCAGAAAACAACTTCTGAATGCTGGCAGAGGACACTCAGAAAAGCAACTCATTTTCTTCAAAAGGAGGTAGGAGAAAAATAAAAGATAAAAAGAGAGACAAAAGAGGTAGGGACGGAGCTCCGTCCCAGGAAGGGATGCTTAAAAAAGAGAGAAATTTCCAAACACCAGGAAACACTGTCACTGGAGAGTCTGTGGGGAGCCTTGGAACCTCAGAGGGCCACATAACCGGGAGGAAAAAGAAATAAATAATTAAAACCCACAGATTACTCGCCCAACGGTACCTCCCAGCAGAGAAGCAGCACAGACACCCACATCCGCCACTAGCAAGCGGGGGTTGGGCAGGGAGGAACCGGCTGCATTGCTTATAGGGAGGACAAGGCCCGAATTCTGTGAAGGCAATCTGAGAGAGCTAACTGGAGATAGCAAAGCAGACTGTGGGATAGATGCCCCGCAAAAAGGTGAAAAGCCCTAACATAAGACTCTGCCAGACCCGCTCACAGAACAAAGGACTGAGCAGAGCTAGCCAGCTGCAGACGGCCCATCACCCGCCAAGACAGGCAGGGGAGGGCAGCCAGAGCCGGAAGGGGACAATTGCGGCCCCAGAGAGGCATCCAATACCAAACTGCAAGCAGGCTTCATTGCTAACTAAGACTTTTAGGGTTTCTGGCCAGTCGACATCCACCTGAGAAGGTGCACCGGTTGTACACCCAGAAAACTGAGAGACAGGGACTGGGAAGCAATAAGTCACAGTGACCACGCTCACCAAACACCTGGTCACCTGAGCTGCTCAGACTGGGGAAGGGCACAAAATGCAGGCCCAACCAAGTCTGGGCCTTTGTGAAGTACCCAAGAACCTGAACCTGAGTGGCTTTGACCTGGGATATGCATGCAATCCTGCGCTGGCCTCAGACAGTTCCCGGCAAAGCAACCTAGAGCCTGTGCAGTGTAGACTGGTGCAGCACACACGGTGTGAGCAGGGGCAAACCCAGTGTTGTTGAGACACTGTGAGCACTCCCCACAGATGCCAGAGATATTTGTCTGCAGCGTTCCTCCCTCCCCACAGCATGACTGAACAAGTGAGCCTTAAAATAGTGACCACCACCGCCCCCTTGTGTCAGGGCAGAAATTAGACACTGAAGAGACCAGCAAACAGAAGAAGCTAAAACAGAGGGAAGTGACAGATGGAGAAGTCTTGAGGCTACTGCAAGACTAAGACTGAAAACTAGAGGCAGGAGGCTTAAGTCCAAATCCGGAGAACACCAGAGAACTCCTGACTCCAGGAAACATTAATCGATAGGAGCTCATCAAGCGCCTCCATACCTACACTGAAACCAAGCATCACTCAAGGGTCAACAATTTCCAGCGTAAGATATACCATGCAAATTCTCCAGCAACAAAGGAACATAGCCCTGAGCTTCAATATACAGGCTGCCCAAAGTCACTCCAAACATAGTGACATCTCATAACTCATTACTAGACACTTCATTGCACTCCAGAGAGAATAAATCCAGTTCCACCCACCAGAACACTGACATAAGCTTCCCTAACCAGGGAACCTTGACAAGCCACCCATCCAACTTCACCCACAGCAAGGAAACTCCACAATAAAGAGAACTCCACAAACTGCCAGAAGATGGAAAGGCCACCCCAAACACAGCAATATAATAAGCAAGATGAAGATGCAGAGAAATACCCAGCAAATAAAGGAATAGGAAAAATGCCCACCAACCCAAACAAAGCAGGAAGAGATAGGGAACCTACGTGATAAATAATTCTGAATAATAATAGTGAAAATGATCCAATATCTTAAAAACAAATTGGAGTTACAGATAAATAACCTGGAGACAAAGATCGAGAAGATTCAAGAATGGTTTAATAAGAATCTAGAAGAAATAAAAAAGAGTCAATACACAATGAATAATGCAATAAATGAGATCAAAAACACTCTGGAGGGAACCAACAGTATAATAATGGCGT
Source organism: Moschus berezovskii (assembly GCF_049115385.1). Taxonomy (NCBI): domain Eukaryota; kingdom Metazoa; phylum Chordata; class Mammalia; order Artiodactyla; family Moschidae; genus Moschus; species Moschus berezovskii. Next base: position 6,118,496 of record NC_142462.1, read on the forward strand.
CAGAAAATAGAATAAGTGTGTTAAAAGATAGAATGGTAGAAATAAATGAAGCAGAGAGGAAAAAAAAAAAAAAGAAATGAGGCCAATCGCAGAGACCTCTGAGACAATGTTAAACGCCCCAATATATGAATTATAGGAGTCCCATAAGAAGAAGACAAAAAGAAAGACAATGAGAAAACACTTGAGGAGATAATACTTGAAAATTTCCCTAAAATGGGGAAGGAAATAATCACCCAAGTCCAAAAATCCCAGAGAGTCCCAAACAGGATAAACCCAAGGCTAAATATCCCAAGACACATAATAATCAAATTAACAAAGATGAAACACAAAGAACAAATATTAGAAGCAGCAAGGGAAAAGCAACAAATAACACACAAGGGGATACCCATAAGGATAACAGCTGATCTTTCAATAGAAACTTTTCAGGCCAGGAAGGAATGTCAGGACATACTTAAAGAGTTGAAAGAAAATAACCTACAGCCCAGATGATTGTACCCAGCAAGGATCTCATTCAAATATGAAGGAGAAATCAAAAGCTTTACAGACAAGCAAAAGCTGAGATAATTCAGCATCAACAAACCAGCTCTCCAACAAATGCTAAGGACTTTCTCTAGACAGGAAACACAGAAAGAGTGTATAAACTCAAACCTAAAAGAATAAAGTAAATGGCAATGGGATGATACTTATCAATAATTACCTTAAATGTAAATGGGTTGAATGCCTCAACCAAAAGACAAAAACTGGATGAATGGATACAAAAACAAAACCCCTATATATGTTATCCACAAGAGACCCACCTCAAAACGAGGGACACATACAGATTGAAAGTGAAGAGCTGGAAAAAGATAGTCCATGCAAATAGAGACCAAAAGAAAAAAGGAGTAGCAATATTCATATCAGATAAAATAGATTTTAAAACAAAGGCTGTGAAAAGAGACAAAGAAGGACACAACATAGTGATCAAAGGATCAATCCGAGAAGAAGATATAACAATTATAAATATATATGCACCCAACACAGGAGCACAGCAATATGTAAGAAAAATGCTAAAAGTATGAAAGGGGAAATTAGCAATAACAAAATATTAGTGGGAGACTATAATACCCCATTCACACCTATGGATAGATCAACTAAACAGAAAATTAAACAGGAAAAACAAACGTTAAATGATAAAATAGACCAGTTAGACCAAATTGATATCTATAGGACAGATAATCAGTCCAATTCAGTTGCTCAGTCAAGTCCGACTCTTTGCCACCGCATGAATTACAGCACACCAGGCCACCCTGTCCAATACCAACTCCCGGAGTTCACACAAACTCATGTCCATCGAGTCGGTGATGCCATCCAGCCATCTCATTCTCTGCCGTCCCCTTCTCTTCCTGCCCCCAATCCCTCCCAGCATCATTGTCTTTTTCAGTGAGTCAACTCTTCTCATGAGGTGGCCAAAGTATTGGAGTTTCAACTTTAGCATCAGTCATTCCAATTCACACCCAGGATTGATCTCCTGTAAAATGGACTGGTTGGATCACCTTGCAGTCAAAGGGATTCTCAAGAGTCTTATCCAGCACCACATTTCAAAAGCATCAATTCTTCGGTGATCAGCTTTCTTCACAGTTCAATTCTAAATCCATACATGACCACTGGAAAAACCATAGCCATGACTAGACGGACCTTTGTTGGCAAAGTAATGTTGTCTCTGCTTTTTAATATACTATCTAGGTTGGCCATAAGTTTCCTTCCAAGGAGTAAGCGACTTTTAATTTCATGGCTGCAATCAGCATCCGCAGTGATTTTGGAGCCCCCCAAAATAAAGTCTGACACTATTTCCACTGCTTACCCATCTATTTCCCATGAAGTGATGGGACCACATGCCATAATCTTTGTTTTCTGAACGGTGAGCTTCAAGCCAACTTTTTCACTCTCCTCCTTCACTTTCATCAAGAGGCTTTTGAGTTCCTCCTCACTTTCTGCCATAAGAGTGGTGTCATCTGCGTATCTAAGGTTAATGATATTTCTCCCAGCAATCTTGATTCCAGCTTGTGCTTCTTCCAGCCGAGCATTCCTCATGATGCAATCTGCATATAAGTTAAATAAGCATGTGACAAGATACAACCTTGACATATTTCTTTTCCTATTTGGAGCCAATCTGTTGTTCCATGTCTAGTTCTAACTATTGCTTCCTGATGGGCATACAGGTTTCTCAAGAGGCAGGTCAGGTGGTCTGGTATTCCCATCTCTTTCAGAATTTTTCACAGTTTCTTGTGATCCACACAGTCAAAGGTTTGGCATAGTCAATGAAGCAGAAATTGATGTTTTTCTGGAACTCTCTTGCTTTTTCCATGATCCAGCGGATGTTGGCAATTTGATCTCTGGTGCCTCTGCTTTTCTAAAACCTGCTTGAACATCTGGGAGTTCAAGGTTCACATATTGCTGAAGCCTGGCTTGGAGAATTTTGAGCATGTCTTTACTAGCATGTCCAGTTCTAACTGTTGCTTCCTGACATGCGTACTGGTTTCTCTATGGTTTTCCTGTGGTCATGCATGGATATGAGAGTTGGAATGTGAAGAAAGCTGTTCGCTGAAGAATTGATGCTTTTGCACTGTGGTGCTGGAGAAGACTCTTGAGAATCCCTTGGACTGCAAGGAGATCCAACCAGTCCATCCTAAAGGAGATCTGTCCTGGGTGTGAATTGGAAGGACTGATGCTAAAGCTGAAACTCCAATACTTTGGCCACCTCATACGACGAGTTGACTCACTGGAAAAGACTCTGATGCTGGGAGGGATTGGGGGCAGGAGGATAAGGGGACGACAGAGAATGAGATGTCTGGTTGGCACCACTGACTAGATGGACATGAGTTTGTGTGAACTCTGTGATTTGGTGATGGACAGGGCGGCCTGGTGTGTTGTGAATCATGGGGTCGCAAAGAGTCAGACACGACTAAGCGACTGAAATGAATTGAACTTACTAGCGTGTGAGATGAGTGCAATTGTGCGGTAGTTTGAGCCTTCTTTGGCATTGCCTTCCTTTGGGATTGGAATGAAGACTGAACTCTTCCAGTCCTGTGGGCACTGCTGAGTTTTCCAAATTTGCTGACATACTGAGTGAAGCACTTTCACAGCATCATCTTTCAGGATTTGAAATAGCTCAACTGGAATTCCATCACCTCCACTAGCTTTGTTAATAGTGATACTTTCTAAGGCCCACTTGATTTCACATTCCAAAATGTCTGGCTCTACGTCAGTGATCACCCTATCGTGATTACCTTGGTCGTGAAGATTTTTTTATCCAGTTCTTCTGTGTATTGTTGCCACCTCTTCTTAATATCTTCTGCCTTTATTAGGTCCATACCATTTATGTCTTTTATCAAGCCCATCTTTGCATGAAATGTTCCCTTGGAATCTCTAATTTTCTTGAAGAGAACTCTTGTTTTTCCTATTCTGTTTTTTTCCTCTATTTCGTTGCATTGATCGTTGAGGAAGTCTTTCATATCTCTCCATGTAATTGTTTGGAACACTGCATTCAGTTGCTTATATCTTTCCTTTTCTCCTTTACTTTTTGCTTCTCTTCTTTTCACAGCTATTTGAAAGGCCTCCTCAGACAACCATTTTGCTGTTTTGCATTTCTTTTCCTAGAGGATGGTCTTGGTCCCTGTCTCCTGTATAATGTCACGAATTTTCATCCATAGTTCATCATGCATTCTATCTATAAAATCTAGTCCCTTCAAACTATTTCTCACTTCCACTGTATAATCATAAGGGATTTGATTTAGGTCATATCTGAATGGTCTAGTGGTTTTCCCTACTTTCTTCAATTTCAGTCTTAATTTGGCATTAAGGAGTTCATGACCTGAGCCACAGTCAGCTCCTGGTCTTCTTTTTGCTAACTGTATAGAGCTTCTCCATCTTTGGCTGCAAAGAATAAAATCAATCTGATTTCGGTGTTGACCATCTGGTGATGTCCATGTGTAGAGTCTTCTCTTGTGTTGTTGGAAGAGTGTGTTTGCTATGACCAGTGCGTTCTCTTGACAAAACTCTATTAGCCTTTGCCCTGCTTCATTCCGTGCTCCAAGGCCAAATTTGCCTGTTACTCCAGGTGTTTCTTGACTTCCTACTTTTGCATTCCATTCCCCTATAATGAAAAGGACATCTTTTTTGGGTGTTACTTCTAAAAGGTCTGGTAAGTCTTCATAAAACCATTCAACTTCGGCTTCTTCAGTGTTACTGGTTGGGGCATAGGCTTGGATTACTGTAATATTGAATGGTTTGCCTTGGAAATGAACAGAAATCATTCTGTCATTTTTAAGATTGCATCTAAGTACTGCATTTCGGACTCTTTTATCGACCATGATGGCTACTCCATTTCTTCGAAGGGATTCCTGCCCACAGTAGTAGATATAATGGTCATCTGAGTTAAATTCACCCATTCCAGTCCATTTTAGTTCGCTGATTCCTAGAATGTCTATGTTCACTCTTGCCATCTCCTGTTTGACCACTTCCAATTTGACTTAATTCATGGACTTTACAATCCAGGTTCCTATGCAATATTGCTCTATACAGCATCGGACCTTGCTTCTATCTCTGGTCACATTCACAACTGTGTATTGGTGTTGCTTGGCTCCATCCCTTCATTTTTCTTGGAGTTATTTCTCCACTGATCTCCAGCAGCATACTGGGCACCTACTGAGCTGGGGAGTTCCTCATTCAATATCCTATCATTTCGCCTTTTGATACTGTTCATGGTGTTCTCACGGCAAGTATACTGAAGTGGTTTGCCATTCCCTTCTCCAGTGGACCACATTCTGTCAGACCTCTCCACCATGACCCACCCGTCTTGGATGGGCCCACACGGCATGGCTTAATTTCACTGAGTTCGACAGGGCTGTGATCCATGTGATGAGATCGACTAGTTTTCTGTGATTTTATTTCCGTGTGTCTGCCCTCTGATGCCCCCTTGCAATACCTACCATCTTATTTGGTTTTCTCTTACCTTGAGCGTGGGATATCTCTTCACAGCTGTTCCAGAAAAGCGCAGCCATTGCACCTTACCTTGGACAAGGGGTATCTCCTCAAGGCCACCCCTCCTGACCTTGAACGTGGATTAGCTCCTCTTGGCACTGCTGCGCCCACACAGCCACCACCTCTTGGACATGGGGTAGCTATTCTCGGCCACTGGCCCTGACCTTGGGCGTGGGGTAGCTCCTCTCAGCCCCCGACCTTGACCTCGGGCATGGGGTAGCTCTTCTTGGCCACACTTCTGAGCGTGGTTGGTTGTGCCGGAGCCGGCATCTCACGTCTGCCCTGTCAGAGCTGGCGTCTCACCCCAAAACAATGAATTTCACCTTCTTCTCAAGCGCACAAGAAACGTTCTCCAGGATAGATCACATCCTGGGCCATAAATCTAGCCTTGGTAAATTCAAAAAAATTGAAATCTTTCCAAGTATCTTTTCTGACCACAGTGCAGTAAGACTAGATCTCAATTACAGGAGAAAAATGATTAAAAATTACAACATATGGAGGATGAACAACACGCTGCTGAATAACCAACAAATCATAGAAGAAATCAAACAATAAATCAAAATATGCATAGAAACGAATGAAAATGAAAACACAATGACAGAAAACCTGTGGGACGCTGTAAAAGCAGTGCTAAGTGGAAGGTTCATAGCAATACCGGTATACCTCAAGAAACAAGAAAAAAGTCAGCTAAATAACCTAACTCTACACCTAAACCAACTAGAAAAGGAAGAAATGAATAACTGCAGGGTTAGTAGAAGGAAAAAAATCTTTAAAAATACGGTAGAAAAAAATGCAAAAGAAACAAAAGAGACAATAACAAAAATCAACAAAGCCAAAAGCTAGTTCTTTGAGAGGGTAAATAAAATTGACAAACCACTAGCCAGACTCATCAAGAAACAAAGGGAGAAAAACAAAGTCAATAAAGTTAGACATGAAAATGGAGAGATTAGAACAGACAACACAGAAATACAAAGGATCATAAGAGACCACTATCAGCAATTATATGCCAATAAAATGGACAACTTGGAAGAAATGGACAAATTCTTATGAAAGTACTATTTTCCAAAATTGAACCAGGAAGAAATAGAGAATCTTATCAAACCCATCACAAGCACATAAATTGAAACTGTAATCAGAAATTTCCACCAGACAAAAGCCCAGGTCCAGACGGCTTAACAGCTGAATTCTACCAAAAATTCAGAGAAGAGCGAACACCTATCCTACTCAAAGTCTTCAAGAAAATTGCAGAGGAAGGTAAACTTCCAAATTTACTCTATGAGGCCACCAACACCTTAACACCAAAACCTGACAAAGATGCCACAATAAAAGAGAACTACAGGCAAATATCACTGATGAACATAGATGCAAAAATCCTTTACAAATTCTAGCAATCAGAGTCCAACAACACATTAAAAAGATCATACATCATGACCAATGGGCTTTATCCCAGTGAAACAAGTATACTTCAATATCCGCAAATCAATCAATGTAATACAGCACATAACCAATCGTGGATGTGACCGGAGATAGAAGCAAGGTCCGATGTTGTAAAGAGAGATATTGCATAGGAACCTGGATTGTTAGGTCCATGAATCAAGGCAAATTGGAAGTGGTCAAACAGGAGATGGCAAGAGTGAACATAGACATTCTAGGCATCATTGAACTAAAATGGACTGGAATGGGTGAATTTAACTCAGACTATTATATCTACAACTGTGGGAAGGAATCCCTTCGAAGAAATGGAGTAGCCGTCATGGTCAAAAAAAGAGTCCGAAATGCAGTACTTGGATGCAATCTTAAAAACGACAGAATGATTTCTGTCCGTTTCCAAGGCAAACCATTCAATATTACAGTAATCCAAGCCTATGCCCGAACCAGTAATGCTGAAAAAGGCGAAATTGAACAGTTATATGAAGACCTACAAGACCTTTTAGAAGTAACACCCAAAAGAAATGTCCTTTTCATTATAGGGGACTGGAATGCAAAAATAGGAAGTCAAGAAACACCTGGAATAACAGGCAAATTTGGCCTTGGAGCACAGAATGAAGCATGGCAAAAGCTAATACAGTTTTGCCAAGAGAATGCACTGGTCATAGCAAACACACTCTTCCAACAACACAAGAGAAGACTCTACACATGGACATCACCAGATGGTCAACACTGAAATCAGATTGATTATATTCTTTGCTGCCAAAGATGGAGAAGCTCTATGCAGTTAGCAAAAACAAGACCAGGATCTGACTGTGGCTCAGATCATGAACTCCTTATTGCCAAATACAGACTGAAATTGAAGAAAGTAGGGAAAACCACTAGACCATTCAGATATGACTTAAATCAAATCTCTTATGATTATACAGTGGAAGTGAGAAATAGATTGAAGGCACTAGATCTGATAGAGTGCCTGATGAATTATGGACGGACGTTCGTGACATTGTAGAGGAGACAGGGACCAAGACCATCCTCTTGGAAAAGAAATGCAAAACATCAAAATGGCTGTCTGAGGCGGCCTTACAAATAGTTATGAAAAGAAGAGAAGCGAAAAGCAAAGGAGAAAAGGAAAGATATAAGCATCTGAACGCAGAGTTCCAAAGAATAACAAAGAGAGATACGAAGGCCTTCCTCAGCAATCAATGCAAAGAAATAGAGGAAATCAACATAATAGGAAAAACAAGAGATCTCTTCAAGAAAATTAGAGATTCCAAGGGAACATTTCATGCAAAGATGGGCTCGATAAAGGACAGAAATATTATGAATCTAACAGAAACAGAAGATATTAAGAAGAGACGGCAAGAATACAGAAGAACTGTCCAAAAATAGCTTCACGACCAAGATGATCACGATGGCGTGATCACTCACCTGGAGCCAGACATCTTGGAATGTGAAGTCAAGTCGGCCTTAGAAAGCGTCACTATGAACAAAGCAAGTGGATGTGATGGAATTCCTGTTGAGCTATTTCAAACCTTGAAAGATGATATTGTGAAAGTGCTGCACTCAATATGCCAGCAAATTTGGAAAACTCAGCAGTGGCCACAGGACTGGAAAAGGTCAGGCTTCACTGCAATCCCAAAGAAAGACAATGCCAAAGAATGCTCTAACTACTGCACATTTGCACTCATGTCACGCGCTACTAAAGTCATCCTCAAAATTCTCCAAGCCTGGCTTTAGCAATATGTGAACCGTGAACTCCCAGATGTTCAAGCAGGTTTTAGAAAAGGCAGAGGCACCAGAAAACAAATTGCCAACATCCGCTGGATCATGGAGAAAGCAAGAGATTTACAGAGAAGCATCTATTTTTGCTTCATTGACTATGCCAAAGCCTTTGACTGTGTGGATCACAATAAACTGTGGAACATTCTGAAAGAGATGGGAATCCCAGACCACCTGACCTGCCTGTTGAGAAGTCTGTATGCAGGTAAAGAAGCAACAGTTAGAACTGGACATGGAACAACAGACTGGCTACAAATAGGAAAAGGAGTATATCAAGTTTGTATAATGTCACCATGCGTATTTAACTTATATACAGGGTACCTCATGAGGCACGTTGAGATTTAAGAAGCACAAGCTGGAATCAAGATTGTCAGGAGAAATATCAATAACTTCAGATATTCAGATGACACCACCCTTATGGCAGAAAGTGAAGAGGAACTCAAAAGCCTCTTGATGAAAATGAAAGAGGAGAGTGAAAATGTTGGCTTGAAGCTCAGCATTCAGAAAACAAAGATAATGGCATCTGGTCCCATCACTTCATGGGAAATAGATGGGAAGCAGTGGAAACAGTGTCAGACTTTGTTTTCTTCGGCTCCAAAATCACTGCAGATGCTGATTGCAGCCATGAAAGTAAAAGACGCTTACTCCTTGGAAGGAAAGTTATCACCAACCTAGATAGTATATTAAAAAGTAGAGACATTACTTTTCCAACAAAGGCCAGTCTAGTGAAGGGTATGGTTTTTCCAGTGGTCATGTATGGATGTGAGGGTTGGACTGTGAAGAAAGGTGATCGCTGAAGAATTGATGCTTTTGCACTGTGGTGTTTTAGAAGACTTTTGAGAGTGCTTGGACTGCAAGGATATAGGGCGCATGGCTGAAAAAAGACACATGACAAAGGCGCACCCATAAAGATGGCACCTGAAGGATGTCAGGAGGGCGCGGCCCCAGATAATCACAAAAAATTGTGATTGGCCCCTGAACACTTCCCCTTGCTTGAACAGTGCATGATCACCCTAGACTTCTGTTGTGACGTCAGCGCGTGACGACCTGACGACCTGACCTTTTATATGATTGGCGCCGACGGCAAGAAGTCCCTTGCAAAACCCCCACGCTTGCCTTTACATACCTAGAGCTTGTAACAATAAAGCAGAACTGCCTTGACAGAACCCCCGGTGCGTCTGAGTGTCCTTCTCTGGACAAGGAGGGCTGTGGTGCGGGTGGCCAGCTCACCCTTCCCCTGGGGTTTCTTCCCCACCTCTCTGGCACGGGGAGGCAAGACAGGCTCCACATCCAAGGCCGAGGACTTGCTGATGCCTTCCTCTCCCCTGTGGCACCACCGGGGAAGAAACAAGAGGACCCTACACAAGGAGATCCAACCAGTCCATTCTAAAGGAGATCAGTCCTGGGGGTTCACTGGAAGGACTGATGCTAAAGCTTAAACTCCGATATTTTGGCCACCTCATGCGAAGAGTTGACTCACTGGAAAAACGTCTGATGCTGGGAGGGATTGGGGTTGGGAGGAGAAGGGGATGACAGAGAATGAGATGGCTGGATGGCATCACCAACTCGATGGACATGAGGTTGAGTGAACTCCTGGAGTTGGTGATGAACAGGGAGGCCTGGTGTGCTGTGATTCATGGGGTCGCAAAGAGTCGGGCACTACTGAGTGACTGAACTGAACTGAACAAAATGAATAATAAAAACCATATGATTACCTCAATAGATGAAGATAAAGCTTTTGACAAAACTCAACATCAATTTATGACAAAAAAACCCTCCAGTAGGTGGGAATAGAAGGAAGATTCCTCAACGTAATAAAAGCTATGTATGACAAACCCACAGCACACATTATCCTCAATGGTGAAAAAGTGAAAGTGTTTCCCCTAAAGTCAGCAAAAAGACAAGGGTGCCCACTCTCACCACTACTCTTCAACATTGTTTTGGAATTTTTGTCCACAGCAATCAGAGCTGACAAAGACATAAAAAGAATCCAAAATGGAAAAGAAAAAGTAAAGCTCTCACTATTTGCAGATGACATGATCCTCTACGAAGGAAACCCTAAAGACTGTTCCAAAAAATTACTAGAGCTAATAAATGAATATAGTGAAGTTGCAGGATATAAAATCAAAACACAGAAATCCTTTGCATTCCTATAAACTGAGAAAATAGAAAGGGAAATTAAGGAAACAATTCCACCATTGCAACTAAAAGAATAAAATACTTAGGAATATATCTATCTAAAGAAACAAAAGTCCTATATATAGAAAACTATAAAACATTGGTGAAAGAAATCAGAGAGGACCCTAATAGATGGAGAAATATACTGTGTTCATGGATTGCAAGAATAAATATCGTGAATATATATATATATATATATATATATATATATTTGGGTGAAGTACAAAAGAATAGCTTTATTGCTTTGCCAGGCAAAGGGGGAAACATAGAGGGCTCCTGTGTCCCGCAAACTCCGTTTCCCAACCCAGGAGGATTTGATGAGGAATTTGTGAAAATTAATATACTACCCAAAGTAATTTATAGGTTCAATGCAATCCCTATCAAGCTACCAATGATATTTTTCACAGAGCTAGAACAAATAATTTCACAGTTTGTATGGAAATACCAAAAACCTCTAATAGCCAAAGCAATCTTGAGAAAGAAAAATGGAACTGGGGGAATCAACCTGCCTGACTTCAGGTTCTACTACAAAACCACAGTCATCAAGACAATATGGTACTGGCATAAAGACAGAAATATAGATCAATGGAACAAAACAGAAAGCCCAGAGATAAATCCATGCACCTATGGACACCTTATCTTTGAGAAAGGAAGTAAGAATATTCAATGGAGAAAAGACAATCTCTTTAACAAGTGGTGCTGGGAAAACTGGTCAACCACTTGTAAAAGAATGAAACTAGAACACTCCCTAACACCATACACAAAAGTAAACTCAAAATGGATTAAAGACCTAAATGTACGACCAGAAACTATAAAACTCATAGAGGAGAACATAGCCAAAAGAGTCTCCGACATAAAATCACAGCAGGATCCTCCATGACCCACCTCCCAGAATATTGGAAATAAAAGCAATAATAAACAAATGGGAACCAATTAAAATTAAAAGCTTCTGCACAGCAAAGGAAACTATAAGCAAGGTGAAAAGACAGCCTTCAGAATAGGAGAAAATAATAACAAATGAAGCAACTGACAAAGGATTAATCTCAAAAATATACAAGAAACACCTGCAGCTCAATTCCAGAAAAATAAATGACCCAATCAAAAAATGGGCCAAAGAACTAAACAGACATTTCTCCAAAGAAGACATACAGATGGCTAACAAACACATGAAAAGATGCTCAACATCCCTCATAATCAGAGAAATGTAAATCAAAACGAAAATGAGGTACCATTTCATGCCAGTCAGAATGGCTGCTCTCCAAAAGTCTACAAGCAATAAACGCTGGAGATGGTGTGGAGAAAAGGGAACTCTCTTACACTGTTGGTGGGAATGTAAACTAGTACAGCCACTATGGAGAACAGTATGGAGATTCCTTAAAAAACTGGAAATAGAACTGCCATATGACCCAGCAATCGCACTCCTAGGTATACACAACAAGGAAACCAGAACTCAAAGAGACACATGTACTCCAATGTTCATTGCAACACTGTTTATAATAGCCAGGACATGGAAGAATCCTAGATGTCCATCTACAGACGAATGGATAAGAAAGCGGTGGTACATATACACAATGGAGTATTTTTCAACCATCAAAAAGAATGCATTTGAATCAGTTCTAATGAGGTGGATGAAATTGGAGCCTATTATACAGAGTGAAGTAAGCCAGGAAGAAAAACATCAATACAGTATACTAACGCATATATATGGAATTTAGGAAGATGGTAACCTTAACCCTGTATACGAGACTGCAAAAGCGACATAGGTATATAGAACAATCTTTGGGACTCTGTGGGAGAGGTTGAAGGTGGGATGATTTGGGAGAATGGCATTGTAGCATGTATATTATCATATGTGAAATGAATCACCAGTCCAGGTTTGACGCATTATACAGGATGCTTGGGGCTGGTGCACGGGGATGACCTGGAGGGAGGATATGGGGAAGAGGGAGGTGGGAGGGGGGTTCATGAAAGGGAACACATGTACACCCGGGGCGGATTCGTGTCAAAGTATGGCAAAACCAACCAATACATTAATGTAAGGTAATTTGCCTCCAATAAAATAAAAAAAGTAAATAAATAAAAAAGAAAGAAAGCAGTGGTACGTATACACAATGGAGTATTACTCAGTAATTAAAAAAGATACATCTGAATCAGTTCTAATGAGGTTGATGAAACTGGACTCTATTATACAGAGTGCAGTAAGCCAGAAAGAAAAACACCAATACAGTATACTAACGCAGGTATATGGAATTTAGAAAGATGATAACGATAACCCTGTATACGAGACAGCAAAAAGACACAGATATATAGAACAGTCTTTTGGACTCTGTGGGAGAGGGCAAGGGGGGATGATTTGGAGAATGGCATTGAAACATGTATATTATCATATGTGAAATGAATCGCCAGTCCAGGTTTGATGCGTGATACAGGATGCTCGGTTCTAGTGTACTGGGATGAAACAGAGGGATGGGATGGGGAGGGAGGTGGGAGGGGAGGTTCAAGAAGGGGAACACATGTACACCCAGGGCAGATTCATGTCAATATATGGCAAAATCAATACAATAATGTAAAGTAATTAGCTTCCAATTAAAATAAATGAATTTAAAAAATAAAAAAGTAAAATAAAAACAAAAAAATCCCCCCCCCCACACACAAAGAATCTGCCATAGCCAATAGCAGAGCAAATGTGTAGCCAAAGACCCAAACAGAAAGTAGATTGGCACTGAATTTTGTACCCATGTTTACTTTGTCATTATTAGATTCAATAATGAGAACTCGAACTAGGAGACTGGATATTGATTATTTTCATTCTTTGTTCTTAGTGGCTTGAACATGGAAGTAAACTGTAGCTGGGTCATCAGCCTCACACAGAAACTAAGTGGAATTTAGATTCTGAACTATTCCTATTTTGAATCCTTTGACTCTTATTCCTTGGAAGTGCATCTTCCCAATGGAGGGGAGGGTGCTGCCTTTGTGTTGACTGCCCCAGTTCATGGTGAGAGGCCAGGTCACCACAAAATCATGTGGCTCTGAGGCATTTTGTTTGATGAATCTGTGTTTGGGAACCTCCAGTCAACTGCAGGGAAAGCTGCTCCAAGTTCCTTGAATTCCTGTTTCTCCTGACCATAACCCTTCATTCAATAGGAAATAGGATAACCTGATGCTTCTATGGGGCTGTAGCTGTGTCAGGTCTTCAGATTTCACATGAGTACCATCTTGGGGAAGGCGGTTAGTGGATAACTTGATTAAAAGTCTAAAATAAGAGCTGCAAGATTACGGGCTGATTGTGTTCATTCAAAATTAATTTGTTGATGCTCTAACCCTGTCAGTACCTCAAACTGAAACTGTATTTGTAGACAGACAAATTTGTTGTTCAGGAACTCAGTCATGTCTGACTCTTTGGGACCCCCACGGACTGTGACAAAACAGGCTTCCTTGTCCTTTACTATCTCCTGGAGTTGGCTCAAAATCATGTCCATTGAGTTGATGATGCCACCCAACCATCTCATTCTCTGTCATCCACTTCTCTTCTAGCCTCAATCTTTTCCAGCATCAGGGTCTTTCCCGATGAGTTGGCTCTTTGCATTAGGAGGCCAAAGGATTGGAGCTTCAGCTTCAGTATCAGTCCTTCTAATGTTTATTTATGGTTGATTTCCTTTAGGATTGACTGATATGATCTCCTTGCTGTCCAAGGGAATCTGAAGAGGCTTCTCCAGCACCACACTTTGAAAGCATCAATTCTTTGGTCTTCATCCTCCTTTATGGTTCAACTCACATCCACACATGACTCCTGGAAAAATTATAACTTTGATTATACAGACGTTTGTCAGCAAACTGATGTCTCTGCTTTTTAATACTCTTTCTAGGTTCATCATAGCTTTTCTTCCAAGGAGCAAGTGTCTTATAATTTCATGGCTGCTGCACCATCCACTGTGATTCTGGAGTCCAAGAAAATAAAATCTGTCACTGTTTCCATTTTTTCCTCATCTATTTGCCATGAAGTGATGGTACCAAATGGCATGATTTTGGTTTCTTGAATGCTGAGTTTTAAGCCAGCTTATTTACTTTTGTCTTTTACCTTCACCAAGAGGCATTTTAGTTCCTCTTCACTTTCTGCCTAATATTAGGGTGGTGTCATCTGCATATCTGAAGTTATTGATATTTCTCCTGGCAATCTTGATTCAAGTGTGAGCTTAATCCAGCATGGCATTTCACATGATGTACTTTGTATATAAGTTAAATAAGCAGGGTGACAATACGCAGACTTGACATACTCCTTTCCCAATTTGGAACCAGTCTGTTATTCCATGTCCAGTTCTAACTGTTGTTTCTTGACCCACATACAGATTTATCAAGAGGCATAATTTTCCACAGATGATGGCAATTTGATCTCTCGTTCTTCTACCTTTTCTAAATCCAGCTTATACTTGTGGACATTCTCAGTTCACATACTGTTGAAGTCTAACTTGACGAATTTTGAGCATTACCTTGCTAACATGTGAAATGTGTGCAACTGTGCAGTAGTTTGAACATTCTTTGTCATTGATCTTCTTTGGGATTGGAATGAAAACTGACCTTTTCCAGTCCTGTGGCCACAGCTGAGTTTTCCAAATATGTTGGCCTATTGAGTGCAGCTCCTTAATCTTTTAGGATTTGAAATAGCTCAGTTGAAATTCCATCACCTCCACTAGCTTTGTTCATAGTAATGCTTCCTAAGGTCCATTTGACTTCACATTCCAGGATGTCTGGCTCTAGGTGAGTGATCATACCATTGTGATGATCTGGGTCATGAAAATCTTTTTTGTACAGTTCTTCTGTGTATTCTTTCCACCTTTTTAAAATATCTTCTGCTTCTGTTAGGTCCATACCATTTCTGTCTTTTATTGTGCCACTCTTGACATTTTAAAGAGGTAATTATTTTAAAATGAGACTTTTATGGTTAGTCCTATTCTAATCTGGTCTTTGTAAAAGAGATCAGAATACATAGATGGGAATCTGGGATGTACTCACACAGAGGGAAGACCACTGATGAGGAGAAATGCCTTGGAAGGAATTAAACCTGTGGATGCATTGAACTTGGACTCCAGCCTCCAGAGTTGTGAGACAAAAAAAAAAAAATCTGTTGGTTAAGTCCCCCTAGTCTGTGGCCATATGTCAGGCCTAGTATGTGTGTATGCTAAGTTGCTTCAATTGTGTCTGACTCTTTGTAACACTATAGACTAGTGCCCACCAGGCTCCTCTGTCCTTGGGATTCTCCAGGTTAGAATAGTGGAGTGGCTTGCCATGCACTCCTCCAGAGGATCTTCTCGACCCAGGGATTGAACCTCTTCTCCTGTTGTTCCTGCATAGCATCAGATTCTTTACTGCTGAGCCATCAGGGAAGCCCATCAGTCCTAGCAAACTAACCTAAGTTCAAGATGCTCTTAGAAACTGATGAGTAAGCCTTGCTTTCCACAGGGAGAGACACTTGAACTTCTGCTAGGAGAAAGACTAGTGAGTAGCCCCGAGTATCCAGTAGAGAAGAAACCCCAGGGGAAGTGGGAAGAGAATTAAGGAATTTAAACAGGGAACTCATAGGATCTTTTTGACTTTCTGATAGATAAACCTAGCTACAGTGTGGACAAAAATGAGAAACTTGGATCAACAAAGTAGACAGAGAACAAGTGCCTTCATGTCTGAGGGCAAAATACAGGAGGTAAGCTATCACTAACAGCCAGATCTTAGTGTGGTCCACAGGTGCCTGGAAAATCCCAGGTCTCCTGAGAGGCTGGGAAGCGGGGAGTAGGGTGGGGCTTGACAGCCTTAACTGGCTGCTTCTGAAGTGAGACTGAATGGACAGCAAATTGAAGGGGTCTGGGGAGGCTTGGGAGGAGGAGCTGGATATAGTGATTTTAGACAGTTTCTCTGAGAAATTTGGCAGAGAAAGTCTGGAGGGAATTTGACTGGGAGACAGTGGCTGTTTGGAGAGATGGATTTGTAGATTCCTTCAACTTCTATTCTTTTAACCGTCCACAGTGCTTCTCATTGTGAGAAAATAGCAGCAGCACCTGGAAACTTTGGAAAATGGCAATTCTCAGCTCCTCACCCAAGCTACTGAATCAGAAACTCTGGTGGGAGGCAGAAAACCACCTACCGGGAAATGACCTAAGAGGTGGGGACGGATGCACGGAAGCCTATAACACGGGGGCAATGGAGAAAGCTGAGAAACGTCCAGACAGGACATCATGGCCAAGTGTTATGAGGTTGTTTCTTAAGTTACATGTTCAAAGATGTTTGAAATTTTTTTTTTAAATTTTTATTGGAGGCTAATTATTTTACGATATTATATTGGTTGGTTTTGCCATACATTGACATGAATCCGCCCCGGGTGTACATGAGTTCGCCCTCCCGAACACCCCTCCCAAATTGTTTATTCCTCTCCATCCACACCCAACACGTGCCATGCCCAATGTTGAATTTTCGTAAAATTTATTTGTGCACTCAGTTTATCTGAGGAAAAAAAAAAAATAGTAAATTCTTTCTTTAGTAACCTCCCTGTTATATGATTGATCAAACCTTTGCAGTTTCAAACTCTGAAATGAATTTGTCACATTTAGATTAACATCCATATACCCTTCATCATTTTCAAAGCATTTATTAATTCATACTTTTGAAAATTTTGGAATAATTATGATTTCACCATTTATGCAACTTTGGTTTTCACTTAGCTGTGTTTCTCATGCCTCTGAATTCAACAATGATGTTTTCTTTATATTACCCTTCATCATTACTTGCAAATGTGGATGGTAATAAAAATTGAAGACCACATTCTCCAAAATGTTACATACAAGGTTTAGCATTTAATCAGTTCAGTCAGTTCAGTCGCTCAGTCGTGGCCGACTCTCTGCAACCTGATGAGTCACAGCACGCCAGGCCTCCTGGTCCGTCACCAACTCCCGGAGTTCACTCAAACTCATGTCCACAGAGTCGGCGATGCCATCAAGCCATCTCATTCTCTGTCATCCCCTTCTCCTCCCGACCCCAACATTTACCAGCATCAGAGTCTTTCCAAGTGAGTCAACTCGTTGCATGAGGTGCCCAAAGTATTGCAGTTTCAGGTTAAGCATCAGTCCTTCTAATGAACACCCAGGATTGATCTCCTTTAGAATGGACTTGTTGGAGCTCCTTGCGATACAAGGGACTCTCAAGTCTTCTCCAACACCACAGTTCAAAAGCATCAATTCTTCGGCGATCAGCTTTCTTCACAGTCCAACTCTCACATCCATACATGACCACAGGAAAAACCATAGCCTTGACTAGACGGACCTTTGTTGGCAAAGTAATGTCTCTGCTTTTTAATATACTATCAAGGTTGGTCAAAACTTTCCTTCCAAGGAGTAAGCGTCTTTTAATTTCATGGCTGCAATGAGCATCTGCAGAGATTTAGGAGCCCAAAAAACTAAAGTCTGACACTATTTCCACTGTTTTTCCATCTATTTCCCATGAAGTGATGGGATCCGATACCATGATCTTAGATTGCTGAATGTTGAGCTTCAAGTCAACTTTTTCACTCTCCTCTTTCACTTTCATCAAGAGGCTTTTGAGTTCCTCCTCAATTTCTGCCATAAGGTGGTGTCATCTGCATATCTGAGGTTATTTATATTTCTCCCAGCAATCTTGATTCCAGCTTGTGCTTCATCCACCCTGGCATTTTACATGATGTAATCTGCACATAAGTTAAATAAGCAAGGTGACAATATAAAGCCTTGACGTACTCCTTTTCCTATTTGGAACCAGTCTGTTGTTCCATGTACAGTTCTGACTGTTGATTCGTGACCTGCATACAGGTTTCTCAAGAGGCAGGTTTTGTGGTCTGGTATTCTCATCTCTTTCAGAAGGTTCCACAGTTTATTGTGAGGAATAAAGGGATGGAGCAAAAGCAAAACCAATACCCAGTTGTGGATGTGATCGATGATGGAAGCAAGGTACGGTGCTGTAAAGAGCAATATTGCATAGGAACCTGGAATGTTAGGTACATGAATTAAGGCAAATTGGAAGTGGTTAAACAGGAGATGGCAAGAGTGAACATAGACATTCTAGGAATCAGTGAATTAATATGGACTGGAATGGGTGAATTTAACTCAGATGACCATTATATCTACTACTGTGGGCAGGAATCCCTTAGAAGAAATGGAATAGACATCATGGTTAACAAAAGAGTCCGAAATGCAGTACTTGGATGCAATCTTAAAAACGACAGAATGATTTCTGTTCGTTTCCAAGGCAAACCATTCAATATTACAGTAATCCAGGCCTATGCCCCAACCAGTAACCCTGAAGAAGCCGAAGTTGAACTGTTCTGTGAAGACATACAAGACCTTTTAGAACTAACACCCAAGAGGTGTCCGTTTCATTATAGGGGACTGGAATGCAAAAGTAGGAAGTCAAGAAACACCTGGAGTAACAGGCAAATTTTGCCTTGGAGCACGGAATGAAGCAGGGCAAAGGCTAATAGAGTTTTGTCAAGAGAACGCACTGGTCATAGCAAACACCCTCTTCCAACAACACAAGAGAAGACTCTACACATGGACATCACCAGATGGTCAACACCGAAATCAGATTGATTATATTCTTTGCAGCCAAAGATGGAGAAACTCTATACAGTCAGCAAAAACAAGACCAGGAGCTGACCGTGACTCAGATCATGAACTCCTTATTGCCAAATTCAGACTTAAATTAAAGAAAGTAGGGAAAACCACTAGACCACTCTGATATGACCTAAATCAAATCCCTTATGATAATACAGTGGAAGTGAGGAATAGATTTAAGGAACTAGATCTGATAGAGTGCGTGATGACCTCTGGACGGAGGTTCGTGACATTGTACAGGAGACAGGGACCAAGAACATCCCCATGGAAAAGAAATGCAAAAAAGCAAAATGGCTGTCTGAGGAGGCCTTACAAATAGCTGTGAAAAGAAGAAAAGCGAAAAGCAAAGGAGAAAAGGAAAGACATAAACATCTGAATGCAGAGTTCCAAAGAATAGCAAGGAGAGATAAGAAAGCCTTCCTCAGTGATCAATGCAAAGGAATAGAGGAAAACAAGAGAAAAGGAAAAACAAGAGATCTCTTCAAGAAAATTAGAGATTCCAAGGGAAGATTTAACGCAAAGATGGGCTCAATAAAGGACAGAAATGGTAGGGACCTAACAGAAGCAGAAGATATTAAGAAGAGGTGGCAAGAATACACCGAAGAACTGTACAAAAAAGATCTTCACGAGCAAGATAGTCACGATAAGGTGATCACTGACCTAGAGCCAGACATCTTGGAATGTGAATTCAAGTGGACCTTAGAAAGCATCACTACGAACAAAGCTAGTAGTGGTGATCGAATTCCAGTTGAGCTATTTCAAATCTTGAAAGATGATGCTGTGAAAGTGCTGCACTCAATATGGCAGCAAATTTGGAAAACTCAGCAGTGGCCAAAGGACTGGAAAAGGTCAGTCTCCATTCCAATCTCAAAGAAAGGCAATGCCAAAGAATGCTCAAACCACCACACAATTGCACTCATCTCACACGCTAGCAAAGTCATGCTCAAAATTCTTCAAGCCAGGCTTCAGCAATATTTTAACCGTGAACTCCCAGATGTTCAAGCAGGTTTTAGAAAAGGCAGAGGCACCAGAGATCAAATTGCCAACATACGCTGGATCATGGACAAAGCAAGAGAGTTCCAGAAAAACATCTCTTTCTACTTCATTGACTATGCCAAAGCCTTTGACTGTGTGGATCACAAGAAACTGTGGAACATTCTGAAAGAGATGGGAATACCAGACCACCTGACCTGCATCTAGGGAAACCTGTATGCAGGTCAGGAAGCAACAGTCAGAACTGTTCATGGAACAAGAGACTGGTTCCAAATAGGAAAAGGAGTACGTCAAGGCTGTATATTGTCACCTTGCTTATTTAACTTATATGCAGAGTACATCATGCGGAACGCTGGGCTGGGAGAAGCACAAGCTGCAATCGAGATTGCTGGGAGAAATATCAATAACCTCAGATATGCAGATGACACTACCCTTATGGCAGAAACTGAAGAGGAACTCAAAAGCCTCTTGATGAAAGTGAAAGAGGAGAATTAAAAGGTTGGCATGAAGCTCAACATTCAGCAAACCAAAATCATGGCATCTGGTCCCATCACTTCATGGGAAATAGATGGAAAAACAGTGGAAACAGTGTCAGACTTTATTTTTGGGGGGCTCCAAAATCACTGCGGATGCTGATTGCAGCCATGAAATTAAAAGACGCTTACTCTTTGGAAGGAAAGTTATGACCAACCTTGATAGTTTATTAAAAATCAGAGACATTACTTTGCCAACAAAAGTCCGTCTAGTCAAAACTATGGTTTTTCCCGTGGTCATGTATGGATATGAGAGTTGGGCTGTGAACAAAGCTGATCGCCAAAGAATTGATGCTTTTGCACTGTGGTGTTGTAGAAGACTCTTGTGAATCCCTTGTATCGCAAGGAGATCCAACCAGTCCATTCTAAGGGAGATCGATCCTGGGTGTTAATTGGAAGGACTGATGCTAAAGCTGAAACTGCAATACTTTGGCCACCTCATGCGACGAGTTGACTCACTGGAAAAGGCTCTAATGCTGGGAAAGTTTGTGGGCGGGAGGAGAAAGGGACGACCGAGAATGAGATGGCTGAATGGCATTACCGACTCTGTGGACATGAGTTTGAGTGAACTCCTGGAGTTGGTGATGGATGGGAGGCCTGGCGTGCTGTGATTCATGGTATCGCGGAAAGTCGGACACGACTGAGTGACTGAACAGAACTGAACACAGTCAAAGACTTTGGCCTAGTCAATGAAGCAGAAATAGATGTTTTTCTGGAACTCTCTTGCTTTCTCCATGATCCAGCGGATGTTGGCAATTTGATCTCCGGTGCCTCTGCCTTTTCTAAAACCTGCTTGAACATCTGGGAATTCTCGGTTCACATATTGTTGAAGCCTGGCTTGGAGAATTTTGAGCATCACTTTACTAGCGTGTGAGATGAGTGCAATTGTGTGGTAGTTTGAGCATTCTTTGGCATTGCCTTTCTTTGGGATTGGAATGAAGACTGACATTTTCCAGTCCTTTGGCCACTGTTGAGTTTTCCAAATTTGCTGCCATATTGAGTGCAGCACTTTCACAGCATCATCTTTCAAGATTTGAAATAGCTCAACTGGAATTCCATCACCACCACTAGCCTTGTTTGTAGTGATGCTTTCTAAGGCCCACTTGACTTCACATTCCAAGATGCCAGGCTCTAGGTCAGTGATCACCTTATCGTGACTATCTTGCTCGTGAAGATCTTATTGTACAGTTCTTCTGTGTATTCTTGCCACCTCTTCTTAATATCTTCTGCTTCTATTAGGTCCATACCATTTCTGTCCTTTATTGAGCCCATCTTTGCATGAAATTTTCCCTTGAAATCTCTAATTTTCTTGAAGAGATCTCTTGTTTTTCCTATTCTGTTGTTTTCTTCTATTTCTTTGCATTGATCACTGAGGAAGGCTTTCTTATCTCTCCTTGCTATTCTTTGGAACTCTGCATTCAGCTGCTTATATCTTTCCTTTTCTCCTTTGCTTTTCGCTTCTCTTCTTTTCTCAGCTATTTGTAAGACCTCCTCAGACAGCCATTTTGCTTTTTTGCATGTCTTTTCCATGGGGATGGTCTTGGTCCCTGTCTCCTGTACAATGTCACGAACCTCCGTCCAGAGTTCATCAGGCACTCTATCCATCAGATCTAGTCCCTTCAATCTATTTTTCACTTCCACATAAGGGATTTGATTTAGGTCATATCAGAGTGGTCTAGTGGTTTTCCCTACTTTCTTCAATTTCAGTCTGAATTTGGCAATAAGGAGTTCATGATCTGAGCCACAGTCAGCTCCTGGTCTTGTTTTTGCTGACTGTATAGAGCTTCTCCATCTTTGGCTGCAAAGAATATAATCAATCTGATTTCGGTGTTGACCATCTGGTGATTTACATATGTAGAGTCTTCTCTTTTGTTGTTGGAAGAGGGTGTTTGCTATGACCAGTGCGTTCTCTTGACAAAACTCTATTAGCCTTTGCCCTGCTTCATTCTGTGCTCCACGGCCAAATTTGCCTGTTACTCCAGGTGTTTCTTGACTTTCTACTTTTCATTCCAGTCCCCTGTAATGAAAAAGACATCTTTTTTGTGTGTTAGTTCTAAAACGTCTTGTAGGTCTTCACAGAACCATTCAACTTCGGCTTCTTCAGAGATACTGGATTGGGACTAGGCCTGGATTACTGTAATATTGAATGGTTTGCCTTGGAAACGAACAGAAATCATTCTGTCATTTTTAAGATTGCATCCAAGTTCTGCATTTCGGACTCTTTTGTTGACCATGATGTCTACTCCATTTCTTCTAAGGGATTCCTGCCCACAGTAGTAGATATAATGGTCATCTGAGTTAAATTCACCCATTCCAGTCCATTTTAATTCACTGATTCCTAGAATGTCTATGTTCACTCTTGCCATCTCCTGTTTGACCACTTTCAATTTGCCTTGATTCGTGTGCCTAACATTCCAGGTTCCTATGCAATATTGCTCTTTACAGCACCGGACCTTGCTTCTATCACCAGTCACATCCACAGCTGGGTGTTGGTTTTGCTTTTGCTCCATCCTTTTATTCCTTCTAGAGTTATTTCTCCACTGATCTCCAATAGCATACTGGGCACCTACCGACCTGGGGAATTCCTCATTCAGTATCTTATCATTTTGCCCTTTGATACTGTTCATGGGGTTCTCAAGGCAAGTATACTGAAGTGGTTTGCCGTTCTCTTCTCCAGTGGACCACATTCAGCTGTGGTCCATGTCATCAGATCAATGTGATTATGATTTCAGTGTATCTTCCCTCTGATGCCCCCTCACCATACCTACCATCTTATTTGGGTTTCTCTTACCTTGTGCATTGGATATCTCTTCACAGCTGCTCCAAGAAAGCGCAGCTGCTGCACCTTACCTTAGACGAGGGGTATCTCCTCAAGGCCGCCCCTCCTGACCTTAAACCTCTTTGCGTGTTTGGTTGCGCTGGGGCTGGCATCTCTCGCGTCTGTGCCACCGGGGCCACTTAATAGGGGTTAATAATTGGACTACCATTATCAGAATGACTACAATTTTGACATAGCTAATCAGGATTAGTCCACTAGATCTGGGTCATGCTAAATCTATTTATTTGATAGGTTCAGGCACTCCTTCAACACTAGCCAGCCTCTTACTGTGTGAACTTGATCTTGTTTAGTTTTATAAGTCTCGTATGCAAAAAGACTTTTGTTATTTTCTTTCTTAGTAACAACTATAAAATAGCCATAATCTTTTCCTCATGTATTCAAAATAGTCTGCCTGAAAATGTACTTAAATTCTAGAAAGCTTTTTACTAATTTAAATTAGAATGGCACCATAGTTTGTGCTTGTCATTATCTTTCCTAGGCTTTGTCACTTCCATGGCAACACATATTGTATTTTACTTTGTTTATAAATTATTTATGCTGAGCAATAAACTAGTTTTTATGAATATTCAACAATGCTTTCTAAGTGGTGAAATATTCTGAGCCTTCTCTTAAAGCCTTCCCACATACAACTTCTGAATTAATCCTTTGAAGTACAGCTCTGATCCTGTCTCTCCCCTGATTAAAAATCATCAATGACTCCTGGCTATTTACCAAGTAAAGCTCATTCCTTGGTCTGATTTCTGCCTCTTTGATAATATGATCTTGATCTGCTTTTATAGCCTTATTACATTATAGCTAACTTCCTGATGTTACCAAGACCAGGCTTGTACTTCTCCCTGTGGGACAGGCCAATAAATTGAGAAACGAGTTGCTGGGGCAAGGAATAACTTTATTCAAAAAACAGCAGACTGAGAAGATAGTGAAATAGTGACCTGAAGAACCAGCTTGCTTAAATTATAATTAAGCCTTCTTTTATAATTAAAAATGAGGGAGTAAAGTCAAACATTTCCTGATTCTGGTCAGCCTTTGAGAAGTTGTTAATTTCTTCCTTCTTGTAGCCATTTACAGGTGGGCCTTGTATGAATGTTTCCTGTGAGCTAAAGAAAGTTATATTAGCTTAATGCTTATTACCTGGAAGGCAGGGTTCCCAGAGATGGGTCATTATGCATAATTTAAGCTTATAGACAACAACCCTTTAGTGATTAATTTGTAGTGGAATACAAAATTCTCCCCTATTACACTAACATTGTCTGAGAATGCTTTGCCTACCAACATCAGAATGATACTTTAAAATGGCATAAACAACAAAAAATATTCTATCATAAAAAAATAATTAAAAAGATGAGGGACAGTGGTGGCTTAATTAAAAGTCTTATCATCATGGGCTGGCTCACCTTCTCTGTAGCACTCTCCATATTCCCCTGGTACCACTAGCATGAGTATTTCCAGTTAAATTGTCACATTGCACAAAGAGAAGAGAGAAAATCCCCATCTGTCATCATGAATGAGAAAAACCTTCTCAGGGCCTTCCAGCAAACTTCCCTTCACCTCTGCTGGGCTGGGTTTCTTTCACACCTCACTGAAACCACACACCTAGTGAGAGGACTGAGGCCCTCACACTGTCTGGATGGTGAACAAGCTATTCATGGCTCAGGGAAGAGTCCAGCTTCCCACAAAAGAAGAGCATGATTGTTGAAAGGACAGTGCAGGAGAGCAGGGTTCAGCTGCTAAGGAAAGGAAGAAATGGCTATGATGTAGACAACCGACTGTCTTGCTCATTAACTAAGCTGTTCATTTTTAAATGGAGACTAAATATGAAAACCTGTTTTGTCACAATGATTACACTGAATGGCATGCAGCAACACCCATCCCTGAAAAGCCTTTATAATATATGTAGTGTATACTGCATATTATATGCTGTGTGATATGTACTGTATACTGTATATTATATACTGTGTAATATATATTGTATAGCACATACTGTATACTATATAGTGTATACTGTAGCTCTTAAGTCAGGTTCATAGACTAGACCTTGAGTTATGAGTTATGAGTCCATTTATTTTAGGATTCTTTGACCTCCTTCATAGACCCTAAATTTTGTGCCACTTTTACAAGGTAAAAACTTACTTATGAACTCACTTATGGCTGGTCCTGGAAACGGTCCTTTTCTGGGTATTTTCCAGTGAGCCAAAAGCACACATTCAGTCATGAGGGGGAGCAAGTTTGGCCCTTCCTATACCATTGGACCTCTAGAGTCAATGGACAAAGTCCATAATACTTAGTACTTAATAATTCCTGAATGTATCCACTTTTGTTCCTTTCGTATGTCATTGTTTATACTGTTTCTTTCCCTGACTATAGCTGTTTACATTTCCCCTCCCTAAAATCAAGTATATATTTGATTTACATAGTTTGTCAAATATTTTTAGAGTTTTAATATGATAAAATTAATATGTAAAATAATTGATGGGAGGATATATGAAGTTAGATTACTTTGGTCATAAATAAAAACATATATATAACCAACTTCTACAGAATTATTTACTATTTTTGAAATAAATTAATTACAATTACCTTCCTAAAAATAGGCATTTATCTTTAGATTTGTTCATACATATGTGTATGTGCCTGTGTGCATAATTAATTTTATTAATGCCCTGATGAGAGAAATATAAAACATATTCATATTTGACAAAATAATCTTGGTATTAGTTTTAAAGTTATATCTTTGACAGTGTTTACTTGTTTTAAGATGCAAGGTAATAGGTTATATATACAACACCGAGAATCGTTCACATAAAGGAAATGTGAAGCTAGCTAAATAAGCTTCTTTCAATTATTTACAGGAAGCATTAATTATTTATTCACTAGTTTAATTCATTTGAACTTTACACAGGGTTTTTTGCAGTAGGTTTAGGCCATGAAGAATTTAATCTCATGAGTATTGTAAGAAATTTTTTTCCCCTATTACTCTATCTCTAGTAAACATAGCTTAATAAATACATGCCTTAACTCTGTCAATGTTTATATTATCTGAAATGCTATACAAAGCACATACAATTAAATTGTTACTTCATGATATCATTGAGTTTCTTAATACGGAAATATCTCTTCAGTAATCTAAACAAAACTAAATACAGTACCTAGTTATTCTTTCTTATGGTTCCCGTGTTGTTTGTTGCTTTAATCTGATTCTTTAGGTCATGCCTAATAAGTGATAGATTTCTTACATGCCTACAATTTTTAATGTTCTCTTTAAAAATTTCCAGATAAGAAACAAAAAGCTTTGCATCTTACATTAATAACTTGTCTATTTTAATTTTTCTTTTAGATATATATTTTTCAAATTTGGCTTTATCAGGTAATCAGTAATTAACATAAATATTATAATATTTTTGCAAACTTTGTTTTAGTAATAATCTGAAGAAAGATAAAGTATATTTTAATCTTCCTCCCGAGGTGTGTCTTCCTAATTAATATGTCACACATAAACATTCAAGGTCCAATGGCCATTTCTAATAAATTACATTATATCAAATTGATTCAGGAAATTTATGATCTGTGGTGACTTTTAAGTTTCAGAGGAACTTCTGAAAATGGACTTATTCAGAAGCTCCTTACCAGTCAAGGAAGCTCCCTACTTGAGTTTGCATTACAGAAGTGGCCTTTTAATCTCCAACTAGTAGGCAGCCATGAACTTGCCTCACCCCTGCTCACAAACCACAGCACTGGGAGTCTCCTGGGGCAGGAATCCAATTTGCTCTTCTGAGTCTACACAATGTTTGGAACTCACGTGAGTTGAGAACAAAATTGCTGACTGACAAGGTATGCTGATACCACACAAACATATACACACAAACAGGTATACATACACACAATCTGATAAATGGTAAAAAAAAATTGGTGGTAAATAAACGAATGGTCTAACTCACTAGGAGAAGAAATTAACAATTAATAAAAGTTTCAGGAGGAGCTTCTTACTTGCTGTTTCTGTGTATCACTGGGTGAAACTTTCTTTATCTAAAACTTTTTAGAATGTAAACCCTGACAAGGTCCACTTTTGGCAGATGTCTTCCAGAAAGAAAAATGATTGCGGGTGGCAGGGTAGAACAGAATAGCATTTTCTGGTGGGGGCACTTGATAAGGATGCTCAAGTAGAATCTCAGTGAGTTTTACTGGAAACCATTAAGGACCCCTGGTCCAGAGTTTCTTTCTGAAGTCACCCTAGTGACCATCAGCTCTCTTCTTTTTCTTGGGGATGGGCCTTCATAACAGTCACTGTGTCTCTCTCTCAGAGATACTATGAGTCCTCTTTTCTCTTAAATCATTTAGTAGTATCCATTTCACAGAATTTTATTGTCTCAGCTGGGACTCTTCAAATTTGGGTGCTCTTGTGGCATTCAGGGTGATTTAGATCAGTAATATTTCAGATTCATCTGGAGCTTTCCCAATATTAGTGGATAAATGATTCAATTCACAAATCCTTAGTGCTTAGGTAACCATGGCCAGAACTGTGGCTGGAAACTCCAATTACAATTAACTCTCAGTTGACAGTCAAGAATCCTGACTTGTTGCATTTCTTCTGGCAATACTACTGCTCCCTGCGATGGACTGTTACAATGTGGCTCGACCTGGAAATATTAGTAACAAATATTGCAATGGATCTATGGTTTTCAGCAAGGAGCATATAGATTGGCCTGGAGCTAAGTTTGTGGTGTCTGAAAACCTCATTTTCCTGAGTAGGAAGTTATCTATACATTTCTGTAGTACCATGTACTTCTCCTTTGCAGCATTACTATTTAAAGCACATTATTTTTCATTACTGTCTCTATTATAAATCTGAGACTTCTTTGTTGTCTTTATTACAGCTTTTTTAGTATCTAGTAAATAACAAATGACTTGGTAGTCAAATGTCTTATAGATTTTAGAGACTGTAGTATTCACTTACATGTATTTTCAA
The DNA here is from genome assembly GCF_049115385.1 of Moschus berezovskii. Classification (NCBI taxonomy): domain Eukaryota; kingdom Metazoa; phylum Chordata; class Mammalia; order Artiodactyla; family Moschidae; genus Moschus; species Moschus berezovskii. Next base: position 6,146,855 of record NC_142462.1, read on the forward strand.
AAATGTCTTGAAATATTTCCCACTTGTTCACAAATATTTGAATTATTTGATTATTATTATTCTGAATAGATTTATTTTTTAAATTACTCAACTGCAGATGTCCACAAATGCTAATAATTGTATTAAATCTTCTTGAATATCAGAATTTGTCCACTCCTTAATAAACAGGCAATATGTAAATTCCAGGAGTTATTGGATTTTCTTCAGGCTACTTCATTTGTGTGAACTATATTGAGTAGATTGTTTTATTTGACCCCCTTCCTGGCACTAACATATACATTAACATATCTTTAAATTTTAATTCTCTTTGGCCTCTTACATAACAAACTAAGAAATGTTGGTATGTTCCACTAGGTTTTTCAAAGTTTCGTGGACACATTTGCCATAACTTTTAATGAAGATGTATAGTACTTTGTATGCCGTAAGGTGGTAGGTCAGGGGTACATGGATACTCTGTCTAGGATCGCTGAAACATAGCCCTTTACCCTTTCAGTTGTTTATTTTCATGTAACTCTCTCTTGTTTTTCCGACTATATGAAAGCTTACATGTTGCTTACTGAATAGATCAATTACATGTTACTAATCTTTCCCCTCCTTCAAGGATCATTGCCTTCTTGTGGTGAAGGGACTTGTATACCTCAATGAAGCTATGAACCAAGCCATGCAGGGCCACCAAAGATGGATGGGTGATAGCAGAGAGTTCTGACACAATGTGATTCACTGGAGGAGGGAATGGCAAACCACCCCTGTATACTTGCTGTGAGTACCACATGAACTGTGTAAAAGGCCAAAAAGATATGACACCAAACGATGAGTCCCCCAGGTCTGAAGGTGTCTAACATGCTACTGGGGAAGAGCAGAGGAGAATTACCACTAGCCCCAGAATGAATGAAACAGCTGGGCCAAAACAGACATGATGCTCAGATGTGGATGTGTCTGGTGATTAAACTCCAATGCCACAAAGCACAGTATTGTACAAGAAACTGGAATGTTAGGTCCATGAATCAAGGAAAATTCGATATGGTCAAGTGGGAGGTGGTAAGAATAAACATCGACATCCTAGAAATCAGCGAACTGAAATGGATGGGAATGGGTGAATTTAATTCAGATATCTACTACTGTGGGCAAGACTCCCAAAGAAGAAATGGAGTAGCCCTCATAATCAACAACAATGAAAAAATCTGAAATATAGTACTTGGGTGCAACATCAAAACTGAAAGAAAGATCTCAGTTCATTTTCAAGGCAAGTCATTCAACATCACAATAATCCAAGTCTATGTCCCTCCCACCAATGCCAAAGAAGCTGAAGTTGATCATTTCCATGAAAACCTAGGAGATCTCCTAGAACTAACGCCTATAAAATACGATCTATTCATCATCAGGGATTGGAATGCAGAAGTAGGAAGTCAAGATATACCTGGAGTAACAGGCAAGTTTGGCCTTGGAGAACAAAATGAAGCAGGGCAAAGACTAATTGAATTTTGCCAAGAGAAAGCACTAGTCATAGAAAATACCCTTTTTCAACAATATGAGAGACAACTTTACACATGGATATCACCAAATGGTCAATACCAAAATCAAATTGATTCCATCCCTTGTAGTTGAAGATGTACAAGCTGTATAAAATTAGCAAAAATAAGACCTGGAGCTGACTGTGGCTCAGATCATCAGCTTCTGATAGCAAAATGCAGGCTGAAATTAAAGAAAACTGGGAAAAATACTAGGCCAGCCAGGAATGACTTAAATCAAATTCCATATGAATTTGCAGTAGAGATAATGAATAGATTTAAGGGACTAGATAAAGTTAACAGTGTGCCTGAAGAACTATGGACAGAGGTCCATAATAGTATACAGGAGGTGGTGAACAAAACTATTCTAAAGATAAAGAAAAGCAAGAAGGAAAAGTAGTTATCTGAGAAAGCTTTACAAATAGCAGAAGAACAAAGAGATGCAAAAAGCAGGGTAGAGAGGGAAAGATACATACAATTAAACGCAGAATCCTAAAGAATAGCTTGGCGAGACAAGAAGGGCTTCTTCAATGATGGATGTTTGATAATAGAAGAAAACAACAAAAAGGGAAAGACTAGAGATCGATTCAGAAAAATTGGAAACATCAAGGGAGGATTCCACCCAAAGATGGGCACAATAAATGATAAAAATGGAGAGACCTAGTAGACAATGAAGAGATCAAGATGAGGTGGAAAGAATACACAGAAGAACTGTATAAGAAAGATCTTAATGAACAAGATTACTATGATGATGTGGTTAATTACCCAGAGTCAGATATTCTGGAGTGTGAAGTCAAGTGGGCCTTAAGAAGCAGTGCTGTTAATAAAGATAATTATTATGGATCAGATGAAATTCCAGCAGAACTATTCAAATTCATAAAGGATGATGTCATCAAGGTTTTGCATTCATTATTTCTGCAAATCTGGAAGACCCAGCTGTGGCCACAGGACTGGAAAAGTTCAATCCTTATCCCAATTCCTGAGAAGGAGAGTACCAAAGAATGTGCTAACCATTAGACAGTCACATTCGTCTCCCATGCTAGTAAGGCCATGCTTAAAATCTTGCATCCTAGGCTTCAGCATTATGTAAACCAAGAACTTCTAGATGTCCAAGCTGAGTTTAGAAAAGGAAGAGGAACTAGAGATCAAATTGCCAACATTCCCTGGATTGTTGAGAAAGCAAGGGAATTCCAGAAAAACATCTATCTCTGTTTCATTGACTATGCTAGAGCCTTTGACTGTGTGGATCATGACAAACTGTGGAAAGCTCTTAGAGAGATGGGAATACCAGAACATCTTACTGATCTCCTAAGAAACCTGTATTCAGGTCAAAAAGCAACAGTTAGAACACTGTATTGAATAACTGATTGGTTCAAGATTGAGAAAGGAGTAAAACAGGGCTGTCTGCTGTTCACCCTGTTTGTTTAACCTGTATGCTGGCCACCTCATGAGAAATGCCAGGCTAGATGAGTTTCAAGCTGGAATCAAGATAGGCAGGAGAAACATCAACAGCCTCAGATGTGTAGATAATACCACTCTAATGACAGAAAGTGAAGAGGAACTAAAGAGCCTCTTGATGAGGATAAAGGAAGAAAGTGAAAGGGTTGGCTTAAGATAAAATATTAGAAAAAAAAAAAACAAACAAACTAAGATCATGACATCTGGCCCCATTACTGCATGGCAAATAGAAGGGAAAATGTGGAAGCTGTGATAGATTTCCTCTTCTTGGGCTCCAAAATCACTGTAGAAGGTGATTGCAGCCAGACAGTCGCTTCTTGGCAGGAAAGTGAATGACAGACCTAGACAGTTTGTTGAAAACCAGAGACATTACTCTACCAAAAAATGTCCATATAGTCAAGGCCAGTGTCCATATAGTCAAGTCAAGTCCATATGGTCTTCCCAGTGGTCATGTACGGTTGTGAGAGCTAAACCATACAGAATCAGAATGCCAAAGAATGGATGCTTTCAAACTGTGGTACTGGAGAAGACTCCTGAAAGTCCCTTGGACAACAGGGAGATCAAACCAGTCAATCTTACGGGAGATTAACCCTGAATATTCACTGGAAGGACTGATGCTGAAGCCAAAACTACAGTATTTTGGTCATCTGATGTGAACATACCACTCATTCGAAAAGTCCCTGATGTTGGAAAAGATTGAGGGCAGAAGAAGCGGACGTCAGAGGATGAGATAGTTGGAAGGCATCACCGATGCCGAATATTAACTTGAGCAAACTCCAGAAGATGGTGAGGAAGGCCTGGATTGCTGTAGTCCATGGGTTTGCAAAGAGCTGGACATGATGGGGTGACTGAACAACAGCAACAATCTTTTTCCAACACAAGGAATAGTGCAAAGTTATCAGTCTTTCACAAACATAGCAATTGCAAGTGGTGAAATGAGATAAATGTGGCCCTGAATACAGAATAGATAAAAACATGTCATTACCTTTCCTCATAATCAAATGGCCCTGAAAGAAAAATCTCTCTCCACTGATTCATATGATTAAACTGAGATAAAACCATGACATGGTCATCCACAATTTTCATTTCCTCTGAACTGACAACTAATAAAACTCATAACACCTACACTGGTACTTTATTAAGGGTAAAAGAGGCAGAAAAAGAGCATCCAAACAGGTACATGCAGCAAAGGACACAAACGGAGGGTGCATGAACCACCTGGGCAAGTGGAGAATGAATGGCAGCAATGTAGTTATTGCCTCAAGTATCTATAATACATCATAAATGAGTCATTCAAATAAAATTCCACCTCATTCTAAAATGTTAATCTTTTTGTAGGTTTATTAAAAATAAGCCTGGTCAATTCCTTTTGTGAAAAAAATTAATGAGGGTTTGATCACCTGTTTTAAAATGATATGTTAAAGGAGTTTGTGTCTTTTTCCTTGAATCTCTGTTAGTGTTTTTGGACTTCCCTGGTGGTCCAGTGGTTAAGAATCTACCTTCCAATGCAGGGGACACAGGTTTGATCCCTGGTTGTGGAACTATGTTCTCACATGACATGGAACAGCTAAGTATGCACATCACAACTACAGCGTCCAGTGTACCACAGTGAAAAATCCCACTTGACACAAGGAAGATCCCAGGCGCTGCAAATCAGACCTGACACAATCAAAGAAAGAAAGAAAGAAACTCTTTTGGCTCTTGAATGTCTCAAGAGACAAATAATTTGACACTCTCTCTAACTTATTCAGTATTTAACTAGAAGGGGAAGGAAGAGAGTGTGATTCTATCTGTAGAAGCCAAGTCCCTCTTTCTATTTCCCTTTGTCTCATATTCCCCTTTGCCTTCTTTTCAGGTTTTTCCCAAGAAGTTTCGCTTTTCCGAGAGCCTGAGTGACGAGGGAAAGCTGAAAGTAGGATTCACAGGGAGGAAATGGGACTTTCAACATGGAAGTTCAACACAATTTTCTATTAGTATTTAAATGAAGTATCACCGAAGTTACAGAGGTGTATATTTTTAAACATGTAATCAAGATATCACTCATCAAAATACTTTGCATTCATATTTTTCAAAAAACAAGTCTTCAAAATTTGGTGTCATTTAAGCATTTCTTTATTTCCTTTAGATTTATTGAGATATAACGACCAAGTAACACTGTGTAATTTAAAGTGTACAACATGATCACTCTATGTATGTATATATTATAAAACAATCACCCCATTGAGTTAACATAGCCATCACTTCACATGGTTAACCATTTTTTTTTTTTTTTGGTGTGTGTATGGTAAGAACATTCAAGATACCGATGTCAAGCTACTCATGGCTACTTTCAAGTGTATAATAACACACTACTGTACCAGTGTTCTTGCTTGGAGAATCCCAGGGACGGGAGAGCCTGGTGGGCTTCCATCTATGGGGTCACACAGAGTCGGACACGACTGAAGTGACTTAGCAGCAGCAGCAGCAACTGTAACTGTAGCCGCCACTCTATACATTATATCCCTAGAATGTGGTCATTGTATAATGGAAGGTTTGTTCCCTTTGACCAACATCACTGCTTCTTTCTACTCTCCCCACCCCTGACCCCACTTGTATTCACAATATTTTTATTAGTATTATATTAAAGCAGTATTAGTCACAAGACATAGACATAGTGTTTGTCAACAGATGAATAGATTAAAAAATGCTGCAGTGAGTATTGTTATTGTGCTAGTTGCTCAGTTGTGTCTGACTCTTTGCGACTTTATGGACTATAGCCTGCCAGGTTCCTCTACCCTTGGAATTCTCCAGGTAAGAATACTGGAGTGGGTTGCTGTTCCCTTCTCCAGGGGATCTTCCTGACCCAGGGATTGAACCCAGGTCTCCTACATTACAGGAAGACTCTTTACCATCTCTCTCTATATATATTATACATAATGAATAATGCAGTGAACATGGGAATTCAGAGATCTCTTCAATACAGTGATTTTATTTCCTTCAGGTATTTACCTAGAAGTGGGATTGTTGGATCATATGGTAGTCGTATTTTTAATTTTCTGAAGAACCTACATACTGTTTTCCACAGTGGCTGCAACAATTTACGTTCCTCTCTAGATGAGCAAAGCTTCCCTTTTCTCCACATCCTCATCAACACTTATTTCTTATTTTTCCTGGTAATAGTAATTCTAGCAGGTATGAGGTGATATCTCACTGTGGTGTTTCCCCCATCCTGCACCCCACAGCCTGTAGGATCTTAGTTTCTGATCAGGGATCAAACCCATGCCCACTGCATTAGAAGTGCAAAGTTTTAACCAATGGACCACAAGGGAAGTCCTCACTATGGTTTTTGATAAGCAATTCCCTGATTATCCCTTATTATTGCTGGAGCGGCTGTGAAGAGATTTTCCACGACCAAGGTAAGAGAAACTCAAATAAGAGGGTAGGTATTGCGAGGGGGCATCAGAGGGCAGACAAACTGAAATCATAATCACAGGAAACTAGCCGATCTGATCACATGGACCACAGCCGAATCTGGTCAACTGGAGAAGGGAATGGCAAATCACTTCAGTATACTTGCCTTGAGAACCCCATGAACAGTATCAAAGGGCAAAATGATAAGATACTGAATGAGGAATTCCCCAGGTCGGTAGGTGCCCAGTATGCTACTGGAGATCAGTGGAGAAATAACTCTAGAAGGAATACAAGGATGGAGCAAAAGCAAAACCAACACCCAGCTGTGGATGTGACTGGTGATAGAAGCAAGGTCCGGTGCTGTAAAGAGCAATATTGCATAGGAACCTGGAAGGTTAGGTCCATGAATCAAGGCAAATTGGAAGTGGTCAAACAGGAGATGGCAAGAGTGAACATAGACATTCTAGGAATCAGTGAATTAAAATGGACTGGAATGGGTGAATTTAACTCAGATGACCATTATATCTACTACTGTGGGCAAGAATCCATTAGAAGAAATGAAGTAGCCATTATGGTCAACAAAAGAGTCCGAAATGCAGTACTTGGATGGAATCTTAAAAACGACAGAATGCTTTCTGTTCGTTTCCAAGGCAAACCATTCAATATTACAGTAATCCAGGCCTATGCCCCTACCAGTAATGCTGAAAAAGCCGAAGTTAATTGGTTCTATGAAGACCTACAAGAACTTTTACAAGTAACATGCAAAAAAAGATGTCCTTTTCATTTTAGGGGACTGGAATGCAAAAGTCGGAAGTCAAGAAACATCTGGAGTAACACGCAAATTTGGCCTTGGAGCACGAAATGAAGCAGGGTAAAGGCTAATAGAGTTTTGCCAAGAGAACACACTGGTCATAGCAAACACCCTCTTCCAACAACACAAGAGAAGACTCTACACATGGACATCACCAGATGGTCAACACCGAAATCAGATTGATTATATTCTTTGCAGCCAAAGATGGAAAAGCTGTATACAGTTAGCGAAAACAAGACCAGGAGCTGACTGTGGCTCAGATCATGAACTCCTTATTGTGAAATTCAGACTTAAATTGAAGAAAGTAGGGAAAACCACGAGACCATTCTGATATGACCTCAATCAAATCCCTTATGATTATACAGTGGAAGTGAGAAATAGATTTAAGGGACTAGATCTGATTGATAGAGTGCCTGATGACCTCTGGACGGAGGTTCATGACATTGTACAGGAGACAGGGACCAAGACCATCCCCATGGAAAAGAAATGCAAAAGAGCAAAATGGCTTTCTGAGGAGGCCTTACAAATAGCTGTGAAAAGAAGAGAGGTGAAAAGCAAAGGAGAAAAGGAAAGATATAAGCATATGAATGCAGAGTTCCAAAGAATAGAAAGGAGAGATAAGAAAGACTTCCTCAGTGACCAATGCAAAGAAATAGAGGAAAACAACAGAATAGGAAAAACAAGAGACCTCTTCAAGAAAATTAGAGATTCCAAGGGAACATTTCATGCAAAGATGGGCTCGAAAAAGGACAGAAATGGTATGGACCTAACAGAAGCAGAAGATATTAAGAAGAGGTGGCAAGAATACACAGAAGAACTGTACAAAAATGATCTTCATGACCAAGATAGTCACGAAAACGTGATCACTGACCTAGAGCCAGACATCTTGGAATGTGAAGTCAAGTGGGCCTTAGAAAGCATCACTACGAACAAAGCTAGTGGAGGTGATGGAATTCCAGTTGAGCTATTTCAAATCTTGAAAGATGATGCTGTGAAAGTGCTGCACTCAATATGCCAGCAGATTTGGAAAACTCAGCAGTGGCCACAGGACTGGAAGAGGTCAGTCTTCATTCCAATCCCAAAGAAAGGCAATGCCAAAGAATGCTCAAACTACAGCACAATTGCACTCAACTCACACGCTAGTTAAGTCATGCTCAAAATTCTCCAAGCCAGGCTTCAGCAATATGTGAACCGTGAACTCCCAGATGTTCAAGTAGGTTTTAGAAAAGGCAGAGGCACCAGAGATCAAATTGCCAACATCTGCTGGATCATGGAGAAAGCAAGAGAGTTCCAGAAAACCATCTATTTCTGCTTTATTGACTATGCCAAAGCCTTTGACTGTGTCGATCACAATAAACTGTGGAGCATTCTGAAAGAGATGGGAATCCCAGACCACCTGACCTACCTCTTGAGAAACCTGTATGCAGGTCAGGAAGCAACAGTCAGAACTGTACATGGAACAACCGACTGGTTCCAAATAGGAAAAGCAGTGCGTCAAGGCTGTATATTGTCACCTTGTGTATTTAACTTATATGCAGAGTACATCATGAGGAACGCTGGGCTGGAAGAAGCACAGGCTGGAATCAAGATTGCTGGGAGAAATATCAATAACCTCAGATATGCAGATGGCACTACCCTTATGGCAGAAAATGAAGAGGAAATCAAAGGCCTCTTGATGAAAGTGAAAGAGGAGAATGAAAAGGTTTGTTTGATGCTCAACATTCAGAAAACAAAGATCATAGCATCTGGTCCCATCACTTCATGGGAAATAGATGGAAAAACAGTGGAAACAGTGTCAGACTTTAGTTTTTGGGGCTCCAAAATCACTGCAGATGCTGATTGAAAAGACGCTTACTCCTTGCAAGGAAAGTTATGACCAACCTTGATAGTATATTAAAAAGGAGAGAAATTACTTTGCCAACCAAAGTCCGTCTAGTCAAGACTGTGGTTTTTCCTGTGGTCATGTATGGATGTAAGAGTTGGACTGTGAAGAAAGCTGATCGCTGAAGAATTGATGCTTTTGAACTGTGGTGTTGGAGAAGACTCTTGAGAGTCCCTTGGACAGCAAGGAGATCCAACCAGTCCACTCTAAAGGAGATCAATGCTGGGTGTTCATTGGAAGGACTGATTCTAAAGCTGAAACTGCAATACTTTGGTCACCTCATGCGACGAGTTGACTCACTGGAAAAGTGTCTGATGCTGGGAAAGGTTGGGGGCGGGAGGAGAAGGGGACGACTGAGAATGAGATGGCTGGATGGCATCACCGACTCTGTGGACATGAGTTTGAGTGAACTCCGGGAGTTGGTGATGGATAGGGAGGCCTGGCGTGATGTGATTCATGGGGTCGCGGAGAGTCGGACACTACTGAGCGACTGAACTGAACTGAACTGAATTGATTATCCCTACATCATTCTAAATTTTCTTTATTTATATTTTAAAAGCTCTTTTGAATATTAATGAACTCAAAAGTTCTCAAAATATTCCTCTTTCCCTTCCCTTTCTCTTCCTTTTTCTTATCCTCCTACTCCTCTTTCTTCTCTTTGTTTCTTTGTGTAATCAATGCAGAAGAATTTCTGAGCATATAGATTATTGATGTTCTTTGAATTCTCTTCTTCTTTCTGCATCCAGTTTTCAATGCAAGCCATAACCTAACTGGTAGAGTTATCTTAAAAAAAAATTCTAAAAACATAATCTTTCAACATATTTTATTCTTCACATTTATAATTATGTTTCTCTGAAATTGTTTCTTCATGACCTTTGCTTCTATCTAAAATTATGTTATTTGTTTTTTTATGAACTTGCTCCTTGAGGCTTCCCTGGTGGTTAAGATGGTAAAGAATCTATCTGCAATAAGGAAGACTTGGGTTCAATCGTTTGGTTGAAAGATACACTGGAGAAGGTAATGACAACCTACTCCAGTATTCTTTCCTGGGAAATCCCATGGGAAGAGGAGCGTGGTGAGTTGTAGTCCATGGGGTTACAAGAGTCAGACATGACTTAGCGACTAAACCACCACTTGTGATTACTTCCCTAGTGGTTCAAACAGTAAGAAGTCTGCCTGCAGTGCAGGAGACCAGGATTCGATCCTTGGCTTGGGAAGATCCACTGGAGAAGGAAATGGCAACCCACTCCAGTATTCTTGCCTGTAAAATCCTATGGAGGGAGGAGCCTGGCAAGCTACAGTCCACAGGGTTGCAAAGAGCAATGACTGAGCAACATCACATGTTCCCTGGGAAAAAAAGCAGGACAAACCTAAAAGCAGAAACATCACTTTGCTGACAAAGGTCTGTTTAGTCAAAGCTATGGTTTTTCATTATTCATGTATGGATGTGAGAATTGGACCATAAAGTTAGCTGAGCACTGAAGAATTGATGCTTTGCTTTCGAACTGTGATGTTTAAGACTCTTGAGAGTCCCTTGGACAGAAAGAAGAACAAATGAGTCAATCCTAATGGAAATCAGTCTTGAATATTCATTAAGACTGATGCTGAAGCAGAAGCTCCAAAACTTTGGCCACCTGATGCAAAGAGCCAACTCTTTGGAAAAGACTCTGATGGGAAAGATTGAGGGCAAGAGTAGAATGGGGTGACAGAGGATGGGATGGTTGGATGACATCATTGACTAAATGGACATGCGTTTGAGCAAACTCTGGGAGATTGTGAAGGACAGTGAAGCCTGGTGTGCTGCAGTCCATGGGCTGCAAAGAGTTGACAGGACTGAGCAGCTGAACAACAACAACAACCTGATAGTCTGAGCTCTACACCCTCTTCAAAGTAAGTCCCCTGAGGAAGAGACATCCTCTATCTTATGAACACTAATGTTCCTGCATCAAGAACAGTGCTAACAAATAGGTACAAGTGTAGGCGCTCACAAATAAGTACAAGTAGAAGATTAACTAAAAATACACTGACTTTTTCTGGAGAGCCATGAAAAGATAAATTTCCTTGGAAAGGTTGCTAGAACCTTTTTATTGTCTTCGCCTCTCTGTTTACTGACCCACTAACCCACTGATTCAAAATGCATGTTGTTGTTGCTCAGTTTCCAGTTCATGTCTGACTCTTTGTGACCCCATGCACGACAGCGTGCCAGGCCCCTTTGTTCTCCAGTGTCTCTCAGAGCTTTCTCTAATTCATGTCCAGTGCATCAGTGATGTTATCTATCTCATCCTGTGCCACACTCTTCTCCTCTTGCCCTCAATCTTTCCCATCAGAGTGTTTTTTAATGATTCCTCTCTTGGCATCAGGTGGCCAAAGTACTGGAACTTCAGCTTCATCAACAGTCCTTCCAGTGAATATTCACGGTTGATTTCATTTAGGATTGACTGGTTTGATTTCTTTGCTGTCTAAGGGACTCTCAGGTTCAAAATGCATAGGTGAGTCTAACAAACAACCCCCCAAAAGAGATGAGGAGAAATACTGGTAAGAATTCAAGTATCTAGCTTTTGATTCAGTCATAAAACCTACATAGAATCAAGTAAGTCTAGCATGAAACCAAAGCATAAAACAAACATCGAGCCTGTGGAAAGAACTTGTACTCCAACAGTAGTGGCTAGTGTAGTTAATAGGCATCTACAGGATCATAGCAACGCATAAGCAGAGGAAGGACAGGGTGGAAACTTTCCATGCTTGCCCTGGGGAGGAGGGGGGCTGCGGCACCCATGCACTGAAACTTTGGTCAATTTATGGCAGAAACAGACGAACAGATTCAGAAAGAGCCTAGGAACTGAGATTCACTTCTTGAAAAAGAGAATCCTGTTGGCCAAGTGATTTCAAGGATCATGTGGCAAAATTGTACCAGCTCCTCCTGGCTCAGCACAAAAGAGGCAGGGGGAAAATACAAAGAGGTGGGGAGCAAATGAAGGGAAATATTATAATTCTTATTCACTGAGAGAAGAATGCATGAGGAGCAGGTAAAGCGTGGCAGCCTGGATTGCTAGTGAAGACAATAGTAGCACTTTTCTTGCTAAAACCAAGGACCACAGAAAGTACAGGAAATGCAGTTTGCTTCTAAATATGGCACTCATTTTGGCGAGTTCCTTTGGTTTTAACTCTCTCCTCTCTGACAATCTGATGCATATGGAGCCATGTATACATGGACACTTCCCCCTTTTTCTTTTGATCTGCAAATAATTTGACAGGTGTTTTCTCCTGAAAGCATATTTTGATTCAATCAAATAATGTTCCTGAAAACAAAAAACAAAACAAAACCACTATGTGAAGAAGTAGCACAGTTTGTTGAGAATAAAATTAAACTTAAATAATTAATTTAATATGAGGTAAGACATGTACCGGAGAAGGCAATGGCAACGCACTCCAGTTCTCTTGCCTGGAAAATCCCATGGGCGGAGGAGCCTGGTAGGCTGCAGCCCATGGGGTCGCTAAGACTCGGACACATCTCAGCGACTTCACTTTCAGTTTTCACTTTCATGCATTGGAGAAGGAAATGGCAACCCACTCCAGTGTTCTTGCCTGGAGAATCCCAGGGACAGGGGAGCCTGGTGGGTTGCCGTCTATGGGGTTGCACAGAATCGGACACGACTTGAGTTAGCAATAGCAGCAAGACATGTACTGTTAAAATTGTGGTACATAAACATACATTTACCATTCTGATCTGAACTCAGTAAATTATATGCAACATATGCTGAAGACAAATGATTAGCCTCCAAAATTTCAAAATTTTATCAAGAATTAGTAACAAATTATCATCCCTTTCTCCAGTGAAATGGCAAGTTAGATACTTGTTCAGTTCAGTTCAGTTCAGTCCAGTCGCTCAGTCGTGGCCGACTCTCCGCGACCCCATGAATCACAGCACGCCAGGCCTCCCTGTCCATCACCAACTCCCGGAGTTCACTCAAACTCATGTCCACAGAGTCGGTGATGCCATCCAGCCATCTCATTCTCTATCATCCCCTTCTCCTCCCGCCCCCAGCCTTTCCTAGCATCAGAGTCTTTTCCAGTGAGTCAACTCGTCACATGAGGTGGCCAAATATTGCAGTTTCGGTTTTAGCATCAGTCCTTCCAATGAACACCCAGGATTGATCTCCTTTAGAATGGACTGTTTGGATCTCCTTGCAGTCCAAGGGACTGTCAAGAGTCTTCTCCAACACCACAGTTCAAAAGCATCAATTCTTTGGTGCTCAGCTTTCTTCACAGTCCAACTCTCACATCCATACATGACCACGGGAAAAACTATAGCCTTGACTAGACGGACCTTTGTTGGCAAAATAATGTCTCTGCTTTCTAATATACTATCAAGGTTGGTCATAACTTTCCTTCTAAGGAGTAAGCATCTTTAATTTCATGTCTGCAATCAGCATCTTCAGTGATTTTGGAGCCCCTAAAATAAAGTCTGACACTGGTTCCAGTGTTTTTCCATTTATTTCCCACGAAGTGATGGGACCAGATGCCATGATCTTTGTTTTCTGAATGTTGAGCTTCAAGCCAACTTTTTCACTCTCCTCTTTCACTTTCATCAAGAGTCCTTTGAGTTCCTCTTCACTTTCTGCCATAAGGGTGGTTTCATCTGCTTATCTGAGGTTATTGATATTTCTCCCAGCAATCTTGATTCCAGCTTGTGCTTCTTCCAGCACAGCGTTCCTCATGATGTACTCTGCATATAAGTTAAATAAGCAGGATGACAACATACAACCTTGACGTACTCCTTTTCCTATTTGGAACCAGCCTGTTGTTCCATGTACAGTTCTGACTGTTCCTTCCTGACTTGCATACAGGTTTCTCAAGAGGCATGTCAGGTGGTCTGGTGTTTCCATCTCTTTCAGAGTATTCCACAGTTTATTGGGATCCACACAGTCAAAGGCTTTGGCATAGTCAATGAAGCAGAAATAGATGTTTTTCTGGAACTCTCTTGCTTTCTCCATGATCCAGCGGATGATATTTGTGCTCTGTAGCAATTAAAGAAAATTTAATTGAAAAATGAATGTTCCTCTGAATTCTCATTTTACCTGCAAAGTAAAGGAAAGAGTCCTGACTAGACTGTGAGGTAGTTATTGGAGTGTATTGAACGTATAAAATGGGAAGAAATACTTTACAGACACATTTGGGAAGATATATACACCAGACTCAAAATTTTGCATAGGCTTTGATGAAAAAGTTCCTTTTCCAGTAATTTCCCAAAATTTTTGTAAAGATATATGATCTTCTTTAGCATTATTTAAAATAGCAAAAAGTTAACAACTTTATATGGCTAGCATACAAAATAATGTGTATTTATGCATCTCTGGGAGACAGGCAGTTCAGTTCAGTCAGTCAGTCCTGTCCAACCTTTTGCTACCTGAGAAGTATATACCATTTTAAGTGTTTATCATCTCCTTTTTTCCTATATTTACATGAATTTTCACTGCTAGTGCAAAGTGCTGCTATTCATCCAGGGATGAAGATAACCCCCAAGCAAACACAGTCTCAATACTTGGTCCAGTCATATACGTGTGGTCCATCTAGAACCCAGAATATCACACAGTGAAGTCATGAAAATGTACGTCATAGAGTGATATTCCCTGGCTTGAGAAAGTGTTCACAGTGTATTATGATATGGTGAAGATTTCTGTTATAATATTTTCAGCACCACGTGCAGGCACACAGAATAGGTGCTGTTTGTCCATATGCTCACAGTGATGAGATTAAAAATAAGAGGCGAAAATCTGGAGATTATATTCTTGTGCTTTTCTCATTTATGCATTGAACATAGAGCATTATATAATAAGGAAACGATGCAAAATTCTGATTTATTTTGGCTTTTCTAAAATTTTTAAAAATGCATTTTTAGCCCAACACTGTGTTTTGTTAATTGGGAGACCCAGCCTGTCACCACACCACTTCTTCCCATCCTTTTTCCCTCCTGGAATTAAAGCTTATATAGAGAAAGGCAAGACAAACTATTATTCTACACCTCACTTCTTGTGCTGCACGTTTAGCATTACTTTTGTTGGAAACAACACAGTAGGGGCAGGAACCAGTAATTTTCCTCATAAAGAGGATTGGTGAAGTAATCACAGGCAGTGACATTTCAGTTGTTCTTTAAAGAAAACCATCTTTCTGACAAGTGGAAATGTAAACAAAAGCACATCTCAAGTACTGAGAGCTGCATGGAAGAAAGCAAGGAAGCTTACCATTGCAAGAGGAATGAAATCAAGGATGCTAAATGTTTGTAGCATCTTTAGTAATCACAGAGTAATAGTATGACTGTGATTTTGGCAGAAATTCCTATGTGCCAAGCCCCTCGTGGCTGCCTTACTCTGCGTTTTGTGTTTAACTCTCAGAGGGATGGGTCTTCCTTCTTCTTCTCCCTCTCTTTCTTTCGCCCCCTTCTCAAATTTTGTTTCTGGAAAAAGTGAAATTTGACGAATTTTGGAGAAGAATTAAATGAAATGAAAACGGAGGAGACACTTGGATGCGGTGATTATTTGACTCCTTTTGCCTTTCTGATTCTGTGAAATTTAGACTAGTAGTGAAGGGCATATGGATAGAAGAAAGCTCATGTCTGCAGGCTTAATAATAATTGTTTTTCTTACTTGTAATAAATTTTAAGACCCACTTATTAACAGTTATATAAGGCAAAAAGCATTTATTGAGTGCATACGAGGTCCAGGGAATAAAACACAAGTTAAACATGACCCCATTCTCAGAAATCTCATGGTGGGACTGCTTTTTTGTACTTTAGTTAATTGTCTGCTTACATGCAGGCAGAATGAATGGATGAATTAATAGGTGAATGGATAGTAACTTTGGCTAACAGAAGATGCAGAATCACTCACTGTGCAGCAGGCACTGGAGTCAAGATCAATTAGAACCTCTATTTGCGATGAAGTCAACAGATAACATTGATACCTATCTGACCAAAGGAAAAGAAAAAAAAAAAAAAACTTAAATAGCCTCTCTTCAGGATGTAAATGTATTTCTGATCCTTATTGTAGTATTGCTAGTGCCCTATGCTTGCACCTCAAATGAGCCTGTGTGAGGATCTGTGCTCACCCAGAGCCCAGATAAGGCAGAGGAGTCAGGAGGGAGGGTGGGGGACAGTCATCATTTGCTGTGACCACAGGGAGGCACGAGGAAGGGGATACTGAAAAGCAACATAAGACAAGAACAAAAATGCTTGCTTTCACCTGTTGACTGAAATCGAATCTGCCTGTGAATTTTAGTTTCTTTATACACATATCTGTTAAGGAAAAAAAATCCTGGCAAGTCATATTCCATCATCCTGGCAAGCGATACATTTTATTAAATATATTAGTGTTGCTTTAAAGAAAGATAAGGTTATGTTAAACATTTTGTGAGAATGAATATAAAAAAGCTCATCATAAATGAAAATTTCTTCCAATGCTTATAGATCAGAAACATTTTAAAATATGTTAATTAAAATTACAGGCTTCATTCACATTTCATGATTTCCTATACTGAGTGTTTTTCACATATAATAAAGGATATAGTATTAAATGAAAAGATTTAAACATAAAATCAAGTTAAATCATCAGTAGTGTCCTAGTCAGGATTGAGCTATGTAGTTGGTTCTATTTTTACTACTTGGCTATTATTATGTAGTTCCTTCTGCCCTTCAGTTTCAGTCTCATTGACTCTGTCCTCCTTTTCTTTGTTCTGTAATTCCAGCCAGTTCACTCCATCATTCTTATATTTGAGTCATCAGCACAGAACAGAATATTCCAGGTCCAGGTCAGCAGAACATTTCAGTGTCCGAAAATGGACTGTAATTTTCCTGTTCCATGACATAATATCCATATTGAATCTCAAACATTGTTACGAGTTTTCCATGGCTTAAAGGATCAGACAAACTATTATGTTTGTAATTTTGCCTCTAAAATAAATCATAAAAATGTTTTAATTGGAAATATGCCTTAATATACTGAAATCATAGACCTTAGGTCATTATTTGTTGCTCCAGGCACTTAAAACCATGTAGCTCAGCAAAGGAATTTTATATCTATATATCAGTGTCTCTATTCACCTGACCCAGAGCATATACAGCCTTCTAGAGATGCTTACCCCCAGAACTGAAAGGCACTACCACCAAGGTTCTACCACTCAGGCTTCAAGAGATGGTTCCACCATGATATCAAACCAGGATGGTACTTCAGGATGGTGGAAAACATGGCAAAATCAATCAGTTCCATAAGCATGGGACCACTGGTGCACTTAATTTGCTGTGAAGTTTATTCACTGATCAGAAACAATTTTATGTGTAATATTAAGGCATTCAGTAAGTCCACAGATGATAGTTTAGTTAAAGGTATTATGCACGGGGAAGGCAAATTTGTATCCAAACTCTTTGTATTCCTTTAAGAATAAAATGCTGCCCTGTCCAGTGTGAAAGAGACCCAGTGTAATCAAGTTGCAATCAGGTAACTCACTGATCACACTGGGGTATGATGTCCTACAAGAAACTCAGTGTTTGCTGCAGCAGACCAGGAGCTCAGTGGTGGCTTTTGTGAGTGAAAGCCTCTGTCACTGAGAAAACACCTCTGTCCCTGTCAGCTGAACCCAGTGGGTGAGGACAGGTGTAACCCAGTGGGCGAGGACAGGTGTGCCCCAGGGAAAGATGCTGAGTGATGCTCACAGAAGTGAAGGTAAAAGATGCCCAGTCATGTCTAACTGATGCCATTTGTGACCCCATGGTCCAGGATCCTTCATCCATGAGATTTTCCAGGCAAGAATACTGGAGTGGGTTGCCAATTCCTTCTCCACAGAATGGGTCATCTATCCATCTGATTATTAGATCCTCTGCTTAGATCACCCTGTGAAACATATTGAAGTGGGACATAAATATCTGCATACATTTTACTCATGCAGAGAACTCTATATACTTGCTTCTTCTTTAGACCTCCTTTTCACTGATTTCCCAATTATATTCTTTCCAAGTTCCTGAAAGTCCTGTCGAATCATAGGCCACAGTCTGTGAATCAGTAAATAATCACAAGTCTTGGTCATTTCTCCTGCTAAGTACAGTGCACAGCTTGCTGTACTGCTCAGAGTCCAGGCCACTGGGAGGATTTCTCTTCACAGTGTTCTTCAGCGGTATCCCAGGGAGGGGCTGCAGGGATCCAATTGTGCTATCAGGTGATGCCTGCATATTGTGCAGGACTACCTGTAAACCAGGCATGGGTTTTCTCTTTCCTCAGTCAACTGATTATTAGAAATTCCTCTTGAGGGTGTAGTTGGGAACTGGGGGGGAGAAAGAAAGGTGGGATAAGTGTGGGCCATGGGTATCTGGACCACCACCTCATGCAACTTGCTTGTGTCTTCAAGGCTTACTTGGATCCGGTTTCCTTTATGCTCTTTCTATTGAAAGATGGAGTGTCGCCAAGCACACTCAACTTTATAGTCTAGGTCAGACCACGTCCAGTTCACAAAGAGTGATTCAGTTTGCATGGTATCTTGGTGATTCATGCTAAAGGTTCTGTCTTTACTAAGACCCAGTAGCTGATCAAAAACTGTCTTCCAAAAGCAGTTATTTGCATGAAATGTCAGGGCTTTGCTCCAAAATCCTAAGGGTCTGCACTGTGAGTTACCTACAGGAGCTCACACAAGGCTCCAAAGAGCAACCCTACCTGCCATTGTGGAATTGTGTGGCCTAGGAAAGTGTGAGCCAGCTGCCCAGCCCACTCCTGTTCTGGGCTGCACCCAAAACTAACAACTTTCAGGTCACAGGGAAAATGAGCTGGAACAACACATTCAAGGGAAAAATTTTGTTTACAAAATCCTAAGAGGACTATTTGGTATTGCATCTCCTTTTGCTACAGAGGTGACCTGGCACAGTGATTTTCCTTTGCCTTAGAGAGGTTTTCACAGCATGTCCACACTACTAACCCTCAGAAACTTCACTGCGGAGGAAGGCCTCTGAGCTCTCACTGGATGTGTTTCTCATCTTGTGACACACACATGTCTTATAGTAAGCCTAGAGAAATTGATACATCTTTCTTATCAGTGTAATTCCATCAGTGTAATGGACCAGTGTGATACCTTCCGGAGGGAAAGGTGTTGGAGAGCCCTGCATCCTAGACAGTGATGTAGGGATGGAGAGTGGGCATAGCCCTGAGATAGCACAGGAAGGTATATCGCTGGCCTTGACAGCTTTCTGCAAACTTATTCTTGGTATCAAGAAGAAAGCATTTGCTAGACTAATAATTGCATACCATGTGAGAGTGGACATGGTCATTTCCTTAAGCAACCTAACCATATCTAGAGCAGTAGCTGCAGTTGGAGCTACACCTAGTTAAGTTTACAATAATAATCCATAGTCATTCTCCAAGATCCATCTGTCTTCTGCACAGGTCAAGTAGGTGAGTTTCCTGGAGATGTAATCATTGCCACTCCTGAATTCTTCAGGTTCTTGATGGTGACACTAATGTCTGCAAGTCCTCTAAGAGCACAGGATTGCTTTCAGTTTGCTATGTTCTTAGATAGAGGCAGTTCTAGTGGCTTCCAGTTGGCTTTTTCTACCATAATACCCATCACTCCACTATTCAGGGAACCAGTGTGAATATTCTGCCAGTTTCTGATTTAATTTATTCCAATTACACATTTTGGAACTGGGAAAATAACCACAGAATGGGACTGGGGGTGGTGGTGGGGCTGTTCCTTTAGTCACACTGTAAGGTGGATCTGAACTAAAATCCCATTGATCTCCTGACTTTTGTAAACCCCAATCCAATGGGAACACTGGAATAACATTTTCAGTTCCCTGGAATTAGTATGAATTCTGAGCTAGTATCCAGCAATCATTCAAAAGTCTGACTATTTCCTTTTCTGTGGTGCACAGTAATCCTGGTGAAAGGTCATGTCTTCCTTTGAAGGCTGGGACAAAGATTAATAGTGTCAATTTTGGCAGTATATTGGGATTCTTCCTCAAGGTGACATGGCCTCTATTTCATTCAAGGCATTCTGGATTTGATGTTTGGAAGTTGAATGAGGGATTGGGGCTCTTTAGAAGTGACCTAAAATCTTCCTCTTGTATAGATCAAGTAAGACTGACCAACCAGTTCTCTTCTAGAAACACTGTGATCAAATAGCTAACACCGTAAGTCTCTACAAGTTATAGTCTTATTACAGCTTTGACTCCACTGTGTGTTATGGTAACACATCCACCTCGTCTTTCACAATTAATTACTGCCCATTGGCCTCTGCCATCATGGGTCCAATTATCCTCATTGCATTTAAGATCATTGGCAGGAGTTCCCACTATAATTTTTCATCTACAGAATTCTTCAGAAACCCAGGCATTTTCCTCAAAAATGTATTTCTCACAGTTTTAGTGAAAGGTGTGTCCTCTGGAACCTGCTGGGGCAGGTGAACAGGTCAGACATGATAAATCCACTCTAACATGCCAATCTTTGTACACTTTCTCTTACAGAAAACCAAGGCATGTTTGGCATTTCAACTTTACTTAGTATAGCAGGGACCATTTTGTCCATGTTCTAACCAGCCAATCAACCAATTAAATGAACTGTTACAACTCTTTTTAACCCTTCTGATTATATATTAAATTAATAATCTCAGGTTAGTGGGCTCATATTGGACAAGGAAATGGCAACCCACTCCAGTGTTCTTTCCTGGAGAATCCCATGGATGGTGGAGCCTGGTGGGCTGCCGTCTATGGGGTAGCACACAGTCGGACATGACTGAAGCAACTTAGCACCAGCAGCAGCAGCAGCAGCAGCAGCAGTGGGCTCATATCCAGTTTTCTGTTCTTTTTACCATTTTCTTACATCCTTGTTATTTATTCATATACCTACATCTTGGATTTACTCTGTATAAATTAGAAAATTTATGCAGATCTTTTGAAGTGTAATGCATTCACTCATGGGTCACATTCTATATCTCAATTTTGGGGGAACTTCCAGAACTTGAGTCTGCTTATAAGTCTAGAGCAAAGAGGAGTGAGCCCTGGGAAGAATCAGCACTGCCTTGCAAGGTAAGAGCCACAGGAAGAGCATAATTACTCTTTTCAGGCAGGGGTAGGTGGGCAGTCTCTACTGTCAAAGAAGATTCAGCAATATTCAGTAAAATTTAATTCAATGTCCTCAGTTTCATCAGAATTTGCCCATAGGTCCCCATGCTGATTCCTAGGATCCCGTTCTTTCCCAAGTAATGCCCTCATTTCACCAATAGACACTCTGCACTTTGTGTATAGTTCAGCTGTCTATGGTGTCGCACAGAGTTGGACACGACTGAAGCGACTTAGCAGCAGCAACAGCCACTTATAGGATGAAATTCAGGTTTTGTTTTCAGCAGTTTTACTTTTGTCTCTGAAAGAGATAAGGGTTTTCTTCAGGGCAGACAAAGAAAATTTAAAGTCACTTACAAAGCATTTAAACTGAGAATCTGAAGCCCTGATGCTCTGAGCTCCTCCATTTCTTTCCCCATTTGTCTACCGCAATTAGGAGCAAACAGCCAATCTCAATATACTCCTTAGTTGGATAAAAACATAGAAAAGTATCCAATATATGGTCAGCCGGAAATTTGCTTCTTGTTAAGTAATTGATGAAAAGTATCCAGTGTCATTAAAAATATTCTGCTCATACCTCCTGGTGCTCCAACTCAAGGAATGCTAACTCTCTTCCAGGAATCTCTTTCTTATTGTGGAGGCCCATGATGATCTGTTTGGAATCACATGATGGTATACCTGCGATAATAATTCCTTCTGAAACCCCCCAAATTAAAACTAAGTGAAAATTAATCTGTTATGTTTTTTTGGCACTAGAAATTTTTAAAGTTTCTTTTTTTTTTTAAATTCTACTAAACCATTCTTCCAAACAATTAGGCTCAAGATTTTGGGCCCCTACCAGTTAATTTAAAACTTAATTTGAATAGAAAGTCACCTGAAATTCATTAAACAACTAGGATATTTTAAAACTTATATAAAAATTTCATCTGAGTTCATTAATTATGAATTAAATCTTAATCCATCAGAAGATTTTGTTGTGTCTGCATGTTTGTGTTTATTGTTTACATTACAAAGATATCCACTTTACGGTAAAACAAACAAACAAAAAACAATATTCAAAGGTGTTATTTTGCATATGTCTATTACTATATCGAGGGTTTCCCTGGTAGTAGCTGGTAAAGAATTTGCCTGCAATGCAGGGGACCCTGATTCAATTTATGGGTCAGGAAGATCCTCTGGAGAAGGGATAGGGTACCCACTACACTATTCTTGGGCTTTCCTGGTGGCTCAGTTGGTAAAGACTCTGCCTGCAATGTGGGAAACCTGGGTTTGATCCCTGGGTTGTGAAGATATCCTGGAGGAAGGCATTGGAACCCACTCCAGTATTCTGGACTGGAGAATCCCCATGGGCAGAGGAGCCTGACAGGCTCCAGACATGGACCATCAGTCCTATTTTTAATAGTGGAAATGTCTTATGTTTTATGAAATGAAAATAGAGAACCAATTCCAGAAGCCAAGAACCAATTCAGAAAAGTCATCCTTACGATTTTGTTCCTCTAGAAACTTACTCAGTACTATAATATATATATCGGTCAGTGCTGTCCAGAGACACAGAAGCAATAGTGTATATAATGTTTTAGATATAGTTATGAACTTTTACACTCTCAGTTCAGTTCAGTTCAGTCGCTCAGTCATGTCCGACTCTTTGCGACCCCAAGAATCACAGCACGCCAGGCCTCCTTGTCCATCACCAACTCCCGGAGTTCACTCAAACTCATGTCCATCGAGTCGGTGATGCCATCCAGCCTTCTTATTCTCTGTCGTCCCCGTCTCCTCTCACCCCCAATACCTCCCAGCATCAGACTCTTTTCCAGTGAGTCAACTCGTTGCATGAGGTGGCCAAAGTATTGGAGTTTCAGCTTTAGCATCAGTCCTTCCAATGAACACCCAGGATTGATCTCCTCTAGAATGGACTGGTTGGATCTCCTTGCAGTACAAGGGACTCTCAAGAGTCTTCTCCAACACCACAGTGCAAAAGCATCATTTCTTCGGCGATCAGCTTTCTTCACAGTCCAACTCTCACATCCATACATGACCATGGGAAAAACCATAGCCTTGACTAGACAGACCTTGGTTGGCAAAGTAATGTCTCTGCTTTATAATATGCTTTCTAGGTTGGTCATAACTTTCCTTCCAAGGAGTAAGAGTCTTTTAATTTCATGGCTGCAATCAGCATCTGCAGTGATTTTGGAGCCCCAAAAAATAAAGTCTGACACTCTAGTCCCCCATAAAGAAATGACATTTTTTTTTTGGTGTTGTTTCTAGAAGGTCTTGTAGGTCTTCACAGAATCATTCAACTTCAATTTCTTTAGCATTACTGTTTGGGGCATAAACTTGGATTACTGTGATACTGAATGGTTTGCCTTGGAAAAGGACAGAGATCATTCTGCCATTTTTGAGACTGTCTCCAAGTACTGCATTTCAGACTTTTTTGTTGACTATGAGGGCTACTCCATTTCTTCTAAGGGATTCCTGCCCACAGTAGTAGATATAACGGTCATCTGAGTTAAATTCACTCATTGCAGTCCATTTTAGTTCACTGATTCCTAAAATGTCGATGTTCATTTTTGGCATCTCTTGTTTGACCACTTCGGATTTACCTTGATTCATGGACTTAACATTCCAGGTTCCTATGCAATATTGCTCTTTACTGCATCGGACTTCACTGCCATCACCAGTCACATCCACAACTGGGTCTTGTTTTGTTTTGGCTCCATCTCTTCATTCTTTCTGGAGTTATTTCTCCACTGATCTCCAGAAGCATATTGGGCACCTGACAACCTGGGTAATTCATCTTTGAGTGTCCTGTCTTTTTGCCTTTTCTTACTGTTCATGGGATTCTCAAGGCAAGAATATGAAAGTGGTTTGCCATTCCCTTCTCCACTGGACCACGTTTTATCAGAACTCTCCACCATGACCAGTCCATTTTGGGTGGACCAACACAGCATGGGCCATAGTTTCTGAAGCACAAGCTGTAAATAAGATTGCTGGGGGAAATATCAATAATCTCAGATATGCAGATGACAGAACCCTTATAGCAGAAAGTAAAGAAGAAATAGAGAGGCTCTTGATGAAAGTGAGAGGAGAGTGAAAAAGTTGGCTTAAAACTCAACATTAGGAAAACTAAGACCATGGCATCTGGTCCCATCACTTCATGGCAAATAGATGGGGAAACAATGGAAACAGTGAGAGACTTTTTTTTTTTTTTTTCGTACTCCAAAATCACTGAAGATAGTGACTGCAGCCATACAATTAAAAGTCCCTTGCTCCTTGGAAAGGAATTTATGATCAACTTAGACAGCATATTAAAAAGCAGAGACATTACTTTGCCAACAAAGGTCCATCTAGTCAAAGCTATGAATTATCTAGTAGTCATGTCTGGATGTGAGAGTTGGACCAGAAAGAAAGCTGAGCGCCAAAAAATTGATGCTTTTGAATTGTGGTGTTGGAGAAGACTCTTGAGAGTCCCTTGGACAGCAAGGACACCCAACCAGTCCATCCTAAAGGAAATGAATCCTGAATATTCATTGGGAGGAATGAAGCTGAAACTCCAAGACTTTGGCCACCCGATGCAAAGAACTGACTCACTACAATAGACCCTGATGCTGGGAAAGATTGAAGGCGGGAGGAGAAGGGGACAACAGAGGATCAGATGTTTGGATGACATCACTGACTCAATGGACATGAGATTGAGTAAGCTCTGGGAGTTGGTATTGGACAAGGAGGCCTGGTGTCTTGCAGTTTGTGGGGTCACAAAGAGTTGGACATGACTGAGCAATTGAACTGAACTGATAGATATGAACATGGATACTTATGATGTATATACAGGGATTTATTTTAATAATATGGCTCAAATGATTATAGGACCTGACAAGTTTAAAACTCTTAGGGCAGACTGATAGACTGGAAACTCAATTCAGTTCAGTCACTCAGTCATGTCCGAATCTTTGTGACCCCATGGACTGCAGCACGCCAGGCTTCCCTGTCCATCACCAACTCCCGGGGTTTACTCAAATTCATGTCCATTGAATAGGTGATGCCATCCAACAATCTCATCCTCCGTCATCCCTTCTCCTCCTGCCTTCAGTCTTTCCCAGCATCAGGGTCTCTTCAAATGAGTCAGTTCAGTGCATCAGGTCGCCAAAGTATTGGAGTTTCAGCTTCAGCATCAGTCCTTCCAATGATTATTCAGGACTGCTTTCCTTTAGGATGGACTGGTTGGATTTCCTTGCAGTCCAAGTGACTCAAGAATCTTCTCCAACACCACAGTTCAAAAGCATCAATTCTTCAGTGCTCCACTTTCTTTATAGTCCAACTCTCACATCCATACATGTCTACTGGAAAAAACATAGCTTTGACTAGGCGGACCTTTGTTGACAAAATAATGTCTCTGCTTTTGAATATGATGTCTAGATTGGTCATAACTTTTCTTCCAAAGAGCAGTGTCTTCTAATTTCATGACTGCAGTCATCATTTGCAGTGATTTTAGAGACAAAAAAAAAAAAAAGCTCTGTCACTGATTCCCCATCTATTTGCCATGAAGTGATGGGATCGGATGTCATGCTCTTAGTTTTCTGAATATTGAGTTTTGAGCCAACCTTTTCCCTCTCTTCTTTCACTTTCATCAAAAGGCTCTTTAGTTCTTCTTCACTTTCTGCCATAAGGGTGGTGTCATCTGCATATCTGAGGTTATTGATATTTCTCCTGGCAATCTTAATTCCAGCTTGTACTTCTTCCAGTCCAGCATTTCTCATGATGTACTCTGCATATAAGTTAAGTAAGCAGGTTGATAACTTAAAGACTTGACATATTCCTTTCCCTATTTGGATCCAATTTGTTGTTCCATGTCCAGTTCTAATTGTTGCTTCCTGTCCTGAATACATATTTCTCAGGAGGCAGGTCAGGTAGTCTGGTATACCCATCTCTTGAAGAAGTTTCCACAGTTTGTTGTGATCCACATTGTCAAAGGCTTTGGCATGGTCAATAAAGCAGAAGTAGATGTTTTTCTGAGACTCTCTTGCTTTTTCAATGATCCAACAGATATTGGCAACTTGATCTCTGGTTCCTCTGACTTTTCTAAAACCAGCTTGAATATCTGGAAGTTCACTGTTCATGTACTGTTGAAGCGTTGATTGGAGAATTTCGAGCATCATTTTGCTAGCATGTGAGATGAGTTCAATTGTGCGGTATTTTGAGCATTCTTTAGCATTGCTTTTTTGGGATTGGAATGAGAATTGAACTTTTCCAGTCCTTTGGCCACTGCTGAGTTTTCCAAATTTGCTGCCATATTGATTGCCGCACTTTTACAGCATTATCTTTAAGATTTGATATAACTCAATAGTATTGCTTCTTAAATCTATAGGTGAACCAGTAGGTCATAAACTCAGGAAGGATTTCTGTGCTACAATTTTGAGACAAAATTCCTTAATTTCTGGGAAATCTATTTTTGGTTTTAAGGTCTTCAACTGATTGAATTAAGCCCCTTATCCACCACCCCCTACCCTTTCAACATTGGAGATAATATCTTGTACTTAAAATCTTATTTAAAATTTGTAAACATTAATCTCTCTAAAAAAAATGTCTTTACAGTAACATCTAGATTAGCCTTTGACCAAACAACTGGACACTATTTCTTGGCCAAGTTGACCCATGAAATCACTGCCTTATTCCTCACAGTCCTACTGAATGTAGTTGCCATCTTTAGTTCCCTGTGACCCCCTATGTAGGAGTGGGCACCTGAGCCTGGGAGAATTCAAGTAGGATCTGGCATGAAATTTACATTTTATGACATACAATTATAAAATATAATGTACCCAGAATTTTCATTCTAGAAATACAGTTGGAAATATCAAAATTTGAGGAACAACCAGAAAGGCAAATAGTAAAATTTTATACAACTTTAAGCAGTCAAGGCAATGAAAATTACCTATAAACTAAAATTATGAAGAAAAAGCAAATAAGTGTTTAAGTGTTCAGAAACTTTTGTTTCTGAGAACATGGAAAGTGACATAAAATAAAAAATGTAAACAGTAAGAAGGAGATCATGAAGATGCCTTCATTCTAATTTCAATTTTCATGTAATCTATCATAGTTGAAGTCCTTATTTTTTAAGTAACATAATGCATCTTGAAAAGTCACTGCTCCTACCCAACTTGAGCTAATTTGAGTCTTTTGTAAAATGAGAAGCCCTATACAAAAGAGAATTTAATAAAAAAATAATTAGGGGAAGTGTTGTTTACTCTGAAGTTTGAGGAATGAATAAGAGCAGAAAAACAGGGGCACAAGTTCAAATGCACCTGCCTGTTTTTTCCATCACAGTCTGTGCTCCAACATGTGAGGAACAAGAAGGGGAAGACACTAAAAGGAGCTCTAAGCATCGTATAATCCATTCTGGCAGCACTGGGAAGCCACTGGAGAAATTTAATTCTTGGGAAAGATACAATGCCCTGTCAATACTGATTGCTCTTTTTTCAGTTTTACATTTAAGAATATGTAGTGTTTGAATTTTTTAAAGCAAGCATCTATTTTTTTTTTCAGTAAATAAAGTGAAAGTAATAATTATTTACATATTTCTGCAGTATAAGATACAAAATTGAAAAGTCAAAAATAGTTGAATTTATAAATATGTAAAAAGTATCTTTAGAATGATTAAGGTCTGAATGTGAGTCCAAAAATAACACCAGATTTGATTTACTTAAGATCTCTTGAATCACAGGGATGTACTGGGGCAGACTAGAGATGCACACAGGGCAGGAGCAGCAGATGGAACACAGCACCCCTGGATGGTAGGAATGGGGAAAGCTATGCAAAAGGCAATGTATCCAAACATTCTGGGGTGATTTGACAACACTTACTACCCAGTGGAGTTTGGAAATAATGAAAATAGAAATCAAGATGATTTCCAAGTTCCTGCCTTACGAAATAGAACGATATCAATGTTCTCTGTGAGAATGTAAATTAAAATGCATTATGGATTTTGTATAGTTTAAGGGAAAATGCCCCAAGAATATTTTGAACTAAAAAAAATACAATTCATTTCTCAAATATTTGTAAATAAGAGCTAAGGGCATTTTTGAAAGGGAAAGATCATGAGTTACACTTGTTTAGGAAACATTCGCAAATTTTGTTTATGTGAGAGCATAGGAGGATCTCTACTGTTGTCACAGAAGTGGGGGAAAGAGAGAGAGCAAACTGCACTTCACTTTCTATCCTTTACTTTGGACATATATAGGCCCCTGGACTCAGTCACAGAAAACAAAGGCTGCCGTGGCCCCTGTAGGAAGTGGAAGTGGGGGGGCTGCACCACTCAAGTTGACTAAACCTCGAATTACATGCCTTTACACCAAGACTGTGAAACTGATGAGACTGTGTATCCAGTTCTCTAGAGCCTTGATTAGAAAACACTTTAAGTCATTTACATTTATCATAAATATTTAATCAAAGTTACCAAGTGTACTTTGAAGTACAAACAGCAGTCATTTCTTAACTCAGGTGTCTAGACTAATCAAACCTTAAGAAGCAGTGACACATTTATAACGATACCATCATTTTATTCAATCATTTTAGTTAAATTTTATTTCAGTGCAGAAATCACAACATTTGCTTTTCTCTGATAGAAATGCTGCTCAGGGCTATAATTTTCGTTTGATTGAAGGGCAGCCAGCTTGTGGGGTTTGGGGCAACATGTGAGGTTCAAAACCATGTGACTCACATTCAGCCACACCTTTGCGACTCTGCTTTAAACTGAAAAAAGCAAACGGAAAATGTTTTCTACATCTATCCCTTATCTTTCTTCTATTTTCAAGCTACATTTCTACTCTCCTGAAACAGGCAATCTTTTGCTAAAGTTGTTTAACTGTGCCAGTAATATTTATTATTCCTGACACATCAAGAAAATGATATTATTGTAGTTTTTATTCATATTTTTGCTGATTCCTAGATTGAGAAATACTAAGATGATATACGTGGAGGTTACAGATGTTATCATTCTTAGAAAAATAAATCATGAAACTGTGAAATCTCTTATTACAACGTTGTTGAAATGTTATTTCTTTGGGTTCCATTAACTTTTCTAAAATGCTTTAGATACATGTATCCCAATGTCCACTGCAACAGTATTTACAATAACCAGGACAAGAAAACAACCTAAATGTCCATCAACAGAGGAATGGGTAAAGAAGATGTGGTACATATGCACAATGGACTATTACTCAACCATAAAAAAGAACAAAATAATTCCTTTTGCAGCAACATGAATGAACATAGAGATTGTCATACTGAGGTAAGTCAGAGAGAGAAAGGCCTACATCATATGATATCATTTATATGTGAAATCGAGAAAAAAAGGTACAAATGAACTCATTTACAAAGCAGAAATAATATCACAGATGTAGAAAACAAACTTATGGTTACAAAGAAGGAAACAGGGGTGGGAAGGGATAAGCTGGGAGATTGGGATTGACAAATACACACTACTATATATAAAATATTAATAAATAACTAATAAGGACCTACTATATAGCACAGGGAACTTTACCTTGTAATGACCATATAGGAAAAGAATCTAAAAAAGAATGTATATCGGTTCATATGGTAAAGAATCTGTGTGCAGTGCAGGAGACCAGATTCCATCCCTGGGTCAGGAAGATCCCCTGGAGAAGGGAATGGCTAACCTCTCCAATATTTTTGCCTTGGGAATTCCATGGACAGAGGAACCTGGAGGGCTACATATAGTTCACAGGGTTAAAAAGAGTCAGAAATGACTGAGCAACTAACACTTTCCACTTTCACATTTTCATATGTATATTATAACTGCTTTACTTTACTATACAGCAGAAACTAATACAACATTGCAAATCAACTATACTCCAATAAAATTTATTAATGCTTTATAAAGCATATTTGATTATATTGATTACATATACTTTTGTATATTGCCTAGCACAAAAAAACTGTAATTTGGACACTATAAAAATATATCAAGCTTCAGTGCTTAACACATTGTTCTTTAAGTTTTAATAAGTTGCTCTTGATAATTCTATGTTTAACTTATTGAGGAAATTCCAAACTGTTTAGGGCAACACTTATACCAAGTAAATATTTCTTCAGGGAATCATGAATGTAATGTATATGAGAGACTTCCTATTTCAATAGAAATGTAGATTTGGGCATTCTAGGACCCACTGTAATAGTAATTATAATAATTACTATTATAATCATGTTTAGGGTAGTAAAATTCATTATGATTTTCAATATGCTTTGACAATCAGTTATCTGAGCTTTATGACAATGCAACTTGAATATTTGATACTACGCATTTTGGGTGTCCCTAGTAGCTCAGTGGTAAAGAATCTGCCTGAAATTCAGGAGACCTGGGTTCAATTCCTGGGTTGGGAAGATCCCCTGGAGAAGAGAGTAGCTACTCACTCCATTATTCTTGCCTGGAGAATTCCATGGACAGACTAGCCTGTCAGGCTACAGTTCATGGCGTCACAAACTTATGTATTTTATGCAAACTTAATTAACATACATTCTTCTAAAATATGATCTAATTTTCCTTAATTTTAGATCACTGAAGATTACGTTTTATTTTCTTAATTCATGCAGTAAATATTTTATCTATAATTTGAAATTAAAATATTGACCACAAGCCCTAGAGAGATTTTAGAATCAAAAAGTAATTTCAGAAGAGTACAGCTGAATTTTATCAAGAATAAATTTCTACGATTGAAAGCACTTCATAAGATTAGATATATGCATCTATAAATGATTTTATTAATGACTTACTGATTAAATGGCTTCTTCCCATTAATTTTGATGACTAAAATTTTCAGGGAATTAGGACAAAGGCAGCAAAATCCTATTGATCCATGTCAGCCAATGATATATTTAATTTCTTCTACTCCTGTTAGCTACCACCTAAGATAAATTCAGTTCATTCAGTCTCTCAGTCCTGTCCGACTCTCCGCGATCTCATGAATCACAGCACGCCAGGCCTACCTGTCCATCACCAACTCCCGGAGTTCACTCAAACTCATGTCCACAGAGTTGGTGATGCCATCCAGCCATCTCATTCTCGGTCGTCCCCTTCTCCTCCCGCCCCCAACCTTTCCCAGCATCAGAGTCTTTTCCAGGGAGTCAACTCATCGCATGAGGTGGCCAAAGTATTGCAGTTTCAGCTTTAGCATCAGTCCTTCCAATGAACACCCAGGATCCATCTCCCCCAGAATGGACTGGTTGGATCTCCTTGCGGTACAAGGGACTCTCAAGAGTCTTCTCCAACACCACAGTGCAAAAGCATCAATGCTTCGGTGATCAGCTGTCTTCACAGTCCAAATCTCATATCCATACATGACCATGGGAAAAACCATAGCCTTGACTAGACAGACCTTTGTTGGCAAAGTAATGTCTCTGCTTTTTAATATACTATCAAGGTTGGTCACAATTTTCCTTCCAAGGAGTAAGCGTCTTTTAATTTCATGGCTGCAATCAGCATCTGCAGTGAGTTTGGAGCCCAAAAAATAAAGTCTGACACTGTCTCCACTGTTTTTCCATCTATTTCCCATGAAGTGATGGGACCAGATGCCATGATCTTTGTTTTCTGAATGTTGAGCTTCAAGCCAACCTTTTCACTTTCCTCTTTCACTTTCATCAAGAGGTTTTTTAGTTCCTCTTCACTTTCTGCCATAAGGGTGGTATCATCTGCATATCTGAGATTATTGATATTTCTCCCATCAATCTTGATTCCAGCTTGTGCTTCTTCCAGCCCAGCATTCCTCATGATGTACTCTGTATATAAGTTAAATAAGAAAGGTGACAATATACAGCCTTGATGCACTCCTTTTCCTATTTGGAACCAGTCTGTTGTTCCATGTAGAGTTCTGACTGTTGCTTCCTGAACTGCATACAGATTTCTCAAGAGGCATGTCAGGTGGTCTGGGATTCCCATCTCTTTCAGAATTTTCCACAGTTTATTGTGATCCACACAGTCAAAGGCTTTAGCATAGTCAATGAAGCAGAAATAGATGGTTTCCTGGAACTCTCTTGCTTTCTCCATGATCCAGCGGATGTTGGCAATTTGATCTCTGGTGCCCCTGCCTTTTCTAAAACCTGCTTGAACATCTGGGAGTTCACGATTCACATATTGCTGAAGCCTCACTTGCAGGATTTTGAGCATGACTTAACTAGCGTGTGAGATGAGTGCAATTGTGCCGTAGTTTGAGCATTCTTTGGCATTGCCTTTCTTTGGGACTGGAATGAAGACTGACCTTTTCCTGTCCTGTGGCCACTGCTGAGTGTTCCAAATTTGCTGCCATATTGAGTGCAGCACTTTCACAGCATCATTTTTCAAGATTTGAAGGTGTCTGTTTCTAGGTCAGTGATCGCGTTATCGTGACTATCTTGGTCGTGAAGATCTTATTTGTATAGTTCTTCTGTGTATTCTTGCCACTTCTTCTTAATATCTTCTGCTTCTGTTAGGTCCACACCATTTCTGTCCTTTATCGAGCCCATCTTTGCACTTTGCTGTTGTTTTCCTCTATTTCTTTGCATTGATCACTGACGAAGGCTTTCTTATCTCTCCTTGCTATTCTTTGGAACTCTGAATTCAGATGCTTATATCTTTCCATTTCTCCTTTGCTTTACGCTTCTCTTTGTACAGCTGTTTGTAAGGCCTCCTCAGACAGCCATTTTGCATTTTTGCATTTCTTTTCCATGGGGATGGTCTTGGTCTCTGCCTCATGTACAATGTCACGAACCTCTGTCCAGAGTTCATCAGGCACTCTATCTATCAGATCTAGTCCCTTAAATCTATTCCTCACTTCCACTGTATAATCATAACGGATTTGATTTAGGTCATATCTGAATGGTCTAGTGGCCTTCCCTACTTTCTTCAATTTAAGTCTGAATTTGGCAATAAAGAGTTCATGATTTGAGCCAAAGTCAGCTCCTGGTCTTGTTTTTGCTAACTGTATAGAGCTTCTCCATCTTTGGCTGCAAAGAATATAATCAATCTGATTTCGGTGTTGACCATCTGGTGATATCCATGTGTAGAGTCTTCTCTTGTTTTGTTGGAAGAGGGTGTTTGCTATGACCAGTGCGTTCTCTTGGCAAAACTTTATTAGCCTTTGCCCTGCTTCATTCCTTGCTCCAAGGCCAAATTTGCCGGTTACTCCAGGTGTTTCTTGACTTCCTACTTTTGCATTCCAGTCACCTATGATGAAAAGGAAATATTTTGGGGTGTTAGTTCTAAAAGGTCTTGTAGGTCTTCATAGAACAGTTCAACTTCGGCTTCTTCAGAGTTACTGTTTGGGGCATAGGCCTGGATTACTGTAATATTGAATGGTTTGCCTTGGAAACGAACAGAAAGCATTCTGTCGTTTTTAAGATTGCATCCAAGTACTGCATTTCGGACTCTTTTGTTGACCATAATGGCTACTCCATTTCTTCTAAGGGATTCTTGCCCACAATAGTAGATATAATGGTCATCTGAGTTAAATTCACACATTCCAGTCCATTTTAATTCACTGATTCCTAGAATGTCTATGTTCACTCTTGCCATCTCCTGTTTGACCACTTCCAATTTGCCTTGATTCATGGACCTAACATTCCAGGTTCCTATGCAATATTGCTCTTTACAGCACCGGACCTTGCTTCTATCATTGGTCACATCCACAACTGGGTATTGGTTTTGCTTTTGCTCCATCCCTTTATTCCTTCTAGAGTTACTTCTCCACTGTTCTCCAGTAGCATACTGGGCACCTACCGACCTGGGGAATTCCTCATTCAGTATCCTATCATTTTGCCCCCCATTTTTTAAGTAATTAATTTATTTTTTATTGGAGGCAAATTATTTTACAATATTATATTGGTTGGTTTTGCCATACATTGACATGAATTCGCCCCAGATTTACATAAGTTCCCCCTCCTTGATATTGTTCATGGGGTTCTCAAGGCCAGTATCCTGAAATGGTTTGCCATTCACTTCTCCAGTGGACCACATTTGGCTGTGGTCCATGTGATCAGATCAACTAGTTTCCTGTGATTATGATTTCAGTGTGTCTGCCCTCTGATGCCCCCTCGCAATACCTACTGTCTTATTTGGGTTTCTCGTACCTTGGTCGTGGAAAAACTCTTCATAGCCGCTCCAGCAAAGTGCAGCCACTGCACCTTACCTTGGACGAGGGGTATCTCCTCAAGGCCGCCCCTCCTGACCTTGAACGTTGAATAGCTCCTCTTGGCCCTCCTTCGCCCGTACGGCCACCACCTGTTGGACGTGGGGCAGCTCCTCTCCGCCGCTGGCCCTGACCTCAGGCGTGGGGTAGCTCCTCTCGGCTGTGCCTCTTTGCCTGGTCAGTTGCACCGGGGGCCGGCGTCTCAAGCGTCTGCGCTGCTGGGTTCGGCATCTCTCCTACTTTATCAAAAAGTCAGTCTTAAGAAAGGATATTTTTTCAGGAAAGAGAAAATTAGAGGATAGAGAACTTTCAAGCAATGAAAAGATTAGAGATAAGTTCTTTTACAACAGTCTTATCTGTTTCCTAACAGGAATGAAAGACAAAATGTAAATTTAAAAATGTAACTTTAAATGATAGTTTTATTCATTGAAACATTAATTCATACGGTAGATTAAATTGGATAAGTATTAGGTACAAGTTACTAGGGATACAAAGATGACTCAAGAATGGTTCTTTGAAGTGACAGATATGTTAAAAAACAAACAAACAAAAAACTGTAACTGCTTTGGATTGGGGCAAGGAAGTGAGAAAATACTTCTCAGTTTCTTCTCTGGGCTTCTTACTCTCTCTCCATGTCAATTTGCTTTAGGATTCTATCCCTTTCTGTTTTCCCTTCCTGGACTATTCTGTCTCAGAAGATATTCCAACTTTAAACTGAGAGTCTCCAAATCTACATCTCAGGCCCAGACTCCTCTTCTGAGGACCAGACTCTCATATCTACTTCTGCAAAGTGGATGCTCTAGGACATTTTATGAGCATTCTGTGGAAACTGGAACTCATCATCCCTAATCTTTCCTCTCAGGTTTATGTCAACTGTGATTTCAATGATTCATTCATTCTTTTATATATATTTATATAGTGAACTCTATTTTAAGTCAAATTCAGAATTAAGTGTTATAAATAAAAACTTCACATGACAGACTGCATTTACGGAGCTTATAAATTTATTATATTCATTGATACACATATCAAGATTACCAATCACTATTCTAAGTGATTTGAATTAATCAAAAAATGGGCCAAAGAGTTAAACAGAGATTTCTCCAAAGAATACATAAAGATGGCTAACAAACACATGAGAAAATGCTCAACATCCCTCATAATCAGAGAGATGCAAATCAAAACCACAATGAGATACTATTTCACACCAGTCAGAATGGCTGCTATCCAAAAGTCTACATGCAATAAATGCTGGAGAGGATGTGGAGAGAAAGGAACCCTCTTACACTGTTGGTGGGAATGCAAACTAGTACAGCCACTATGGAGAACAATGTGGAGATTCCTCAAAAAACTCGAAATAGAACTGCCATATGATCCAGCAATCGCACTCCTGGGCATACACACCGAGGAAACCAGAATTGAAAGAGACACATGTACTCCAATGTTCATTGCAGCACTGTTTATAATAGCCAGGACATGGAAGAAACCTAGATGTCCATCTGCAGACGAATGGATAAGAAAGCTTTGGTACATATACACAATGAAGTATTATTCAGCCATTAAAAAGAAGACATTTGAATCAGTTCTAATGAGGTAGATGAAACTGGAGCCTATTATACAGAGTGAAGTAAGCCAGAAAGAAAAACACCAATACAGTATACTAACGCATATATATGGAATTTAGAAAGATGCAAATGATAACCCTGTATACGAGACAGCAAAAGAGACACAGATGTATAGAACAGTCTTTGGGACTCTGTGGGAGAGGGTGAGGGTGGGATGATTTGGGAGAATGGCACTGAAACACGTATGTTGTTATATGTGAAACAAATCACTAGTTCAGGGTCAATGCATGTTATAGGATGCTCGGGGCTGGCATGAGGGGATGACCCAGAGGGAGGATAAAGGGAGGAGGGAGGTGGGAGGGGGGATCAGGAGGGGGAACTTATGTAAACCTGGGGCGAATTCATGTCAATATATGGCAAAACCAACCAATATAATATTGTAAAATAATTTGCCTCCAATAAAAAATAAATTAATTACGAAAAAAAATAAATAAAGAGAACTTTAATAAAGCCTTAGACAAGCCAAAAAATAATAGTCCAGATTCTTAAGCAAGTATATTACTGGGGAGTAGCTTTAACAGAAAGTTAGAGAAACACTCTTTATGAAGCCACAGTCAGCTTGAGTCCTAGAGGATAAAGAGGGTTTGGGTGTTGGAGAATGAGTCACAGAACATTATGGGGAAAGAAGGTGGTTGAAGAGGTCAGCAAAACATCTTCGAAACTTGCAATCATAAAACGTTTATAAAAATTCACCACTTTCCAATTCATTAAGAAATTTAAAAGAATCAATGTAATAGAAATTGCAGTCTCTGACATTGCATTTAATTTGGAAATCAGTAGCGAACAAATAGAAACACAATCATAAAGATGACAGATGAACCTGGACCACATAGATGCTTATCTCTTTCTCTCTTTGGGAGCTCAACAGAGATCTGACTTGAATATCTAGATTAACTCAACAGAACAGCTAATTCCAGTCCTGAGATCCATTGGCTTCATTTTTCCACCAGGCTCACACTGAACAGAAAGGGTTACTGTTTCAGCTGCGTGGATATCCCAGCCAGTCCTTCATGCCCATACAGATATGGGATCAGAGGGCCAAGTTCTGCCCCAAAATTCCTTTCCATGTGTGCTCAGACCCTCTCCCTTGTCCCGCCCTCACCCTCAAGGTACTTTATGCAGGGTGGTGAGGGGAAGGGGTGACGTTTCGCACTGTCTCCTCTGCCTGTACATTGGACAGGGAATATTATTTTACATTTATTCTTCATGACTTTAATGATGTTTGCCTGGACACATTTGGCACAGAATCGTAGTAACAAAAGTTCAAGTTTAAGGTCTTATATGTAGTGTTTTATTTTATTTTAATTTATTAATTTTTACTGAAGGGTAATTGCTTTACAGAATTTTGTTGTTTTCTGTCTAACATCACCATGAATCAGCCATGGGTATACATATATCCCCTCCTTTTTGAAACTTCCTCCCCATCCCACCCCTCTATGTTGATATAGAGACCCTGTTAGAGTTTCCTAAACCATACAGCAAATTCCCATTGGCTATATATTTTATATATGGTAATGTAAGTTTCCATGTTGCTTTTTCCATACATCTCACCGTCTCTTCCCCTCTCCCCATGTCCATATGTTTATTCTCTAATCTGTTTCTCCATTGTTGCCCTGTAAATAAATTCTTCAGTACCATTTTTCTACATTCTGCATATATGCGTTAGAATATGGTATTTATCTTTCTCTTTCTCATTTACTACACTCTGGATAATAGGTTCTAGGCTCATCCACTTCATTAGAACAGACTCAAATGTGTTCCTTTTTATGGCTGAGTAAAGCAGAGACATTATTTTGCCAACAAAAGTCTGTCTAGTCAAGGCTATGGTTTTTCCTGTGGTCATGTGTGAATGTGAGAGTTGGACTGTGAAGAAAGCTGATCGCTGAAGAATTGATGCTTTTGCACTGTGGTGTTGGAGAAGACTCTTGAGAGTCCCTTGGACTGCAAGGAGATCCAACCAGTCCATTCTAAAGGAGATCAATCCTGGGTGTTCATTGGAAGGACTGATGCTAAAGCTGAAACTCCAATACTTTGGCCACCACATGCGAAGAGCTGACTCATTGGAAAAGTCCCTTAGGCTGGGAGGGATTGGGGGCAGGAGAAGGGGATGACAGTAGATGAGATGGCTGGATGGCATCACCGACTCAATGCACAAGAGTTTGAGTGAACTGCAGGAGTTGGTGATGGACAGGGAGGTCTGGCATACTGTGATTCATGGGGTCGTAAAGAGTTGGACACGACCGAGCAACTGAACTGAATTGAATATTCCATTGTTGATATGTACCACAGATTCTTTATCCATTCATCTGTCAATGGACATCTAGGTTGTTCCCCAGTTCTAGCTATTGTAAATAATGCTGCAATTAACAATGGAATACTTGTGTCTTTTTCAATTTTGATTTCCTCAGTTCAGTTCAATTCAGTTCAGTCGCTCAGTAGTATCCGAAACTCCGCGACCCCATGAATCACAGCACGCCAGGCCTCCCTGTCCACCACCAACTCCCGGAGTTCACTCAAACTCATGTCCACAGAGTCAGTGATGCCATCCAGCCATCTCATTCTCTGTCGTCCCCTTCTCCTCCCGCCCCCAACCTTTCCCAGTATCAGAGTCTTTTCCAGAGAGTCAACTCGTCGCATGAGGTGGCCAAAGTATTGGAGTTTCAGCTTTAGCATCAGTCCTTCCAATGAACACCCAGGATCGATCTCCTTTAGAATGGACTGGTTGGATCTCCTTGCAGTCCAAGGGACTCTCAAGAGTCTTCTCCAACACCACAGTGCAAAAGCATCAATTCTTCAGCGATCAGTTTTCTTCACAGTCCAACTCTCAAATCCATACATGACCACGGAAAAACCATAGCCTTGACTAGACGGACCTTGGTTGGCAAAGTAATGTCTCTGCTTTTTAATATACTATCAATGTTGGTCATAATTTTCCTTCCAAGGAGTAAGCGTCTTAATTTCATGGCTGCAATCAGCATCTGCAGTGAATTGGGAGTCCAGAAAAATAAAGTCTGACGCTGCTTCCATTGTTTTTCCATCTATTTCTCATGAAGTGATGGGACCAGATGCCATGATCTTTGTTTTCTGAATGTTGAGCTTCAAGCCAACTTTTTCACTCTCCTCTTTCACTTTCATCAAGAGACCTTTGAGCTTCTCTTCACTTTCTGCCATAAGGGTGGTGTCATCTGCATATCTGAGGTTATTGATATTTCTGCCAGCAATCTTCTCTCCAGCTTGTGCTTCTTCCAGCCCAGCGTTCCTCATGATGTACTCTGCATATAAGTTAAATAAGCAAGGTGACAATATACAGCCTTGACGTACTCCTTTTCCTATTTGGAACCAGTCTGTTTTTCCATGTACAGTTCTAACTGTTGCTTCCTGACCTGCATACAGGTTTCTCAAGAGACAGGTCAGGTGGTCTGGTATTCCCAGGGTACATAATTAGGAATGGGATTGCTCGGTCATATGGTCATTTTTTCCTAGTTTTTTAAGGAACCTCCACAGCATCGTCCATAGTGGCTATATCAATTTACCTTCTCACCAACAGTGTTAGATTGTTCCCTTTTCTCCACACCTTCTACAGTACTTATTGTTTGTAGACATTTTGATGATGTCCATTGTGACCAGTGTGAGGTGATATCTCATTGCAGTTTTGATTTGCATTTCTCTAATAATGAGTGATATTGAGCATTTTTTCATGTGTTTGTTAGCCATCTGTATGTCTTCTTTGGAGAAATGTCTGTTTAGGTCTTTTTCCCACTTTTTGATTGGGTTGTCTGTTTTGCTGGTATTGAGTTGTATGAGCCGCTTGTATGTTTTGGAAGTTAATCTTTGTCAGCTGTTTCATTTGCTGTTATTCTCTCCCATTCTGAGGACTGTCTTTTCACCTTGCTTATTTTCCTTTGCTGTGCAAAAGCTTTTAAGTTTAATCAGGTCCCACTTGTTTACATTTGTTTTTATTTATGTTACTCTAGGAGGTGGGACATAGAGGATCTTTTTTTGATCTATGTCATTGAGTGTTCTTTCTGTTTTACTCTAAGAGTTTTATAGTTTCTGGTCTTACATTTAGATTTTTAATCCATTTTTAGCTTATCTTTGTGTATGGTGTTAGGAAGTGTTCTAATTTCATTCTTTTACATGTAGCTGTCCAGTTTTCCCGGCACCATTTATTGAAAGGGCTGTCTTTGCCCCATTGTATATTCTTGCCTCCTTTGTCAAAAATAAGCTACCCAAAGGTGCATGGGTTTATTTTTGGGCTTTCTATTGTTCCATTGGTCTATATTTCTGTGTGTGTGTGTGTGTGTGTGTGTGTGTGTGTGCCAGTACCATACTGTATTGATGACTGTAGCTTTGTAGTATAATCTGAATTCAGGAAGGTTGATTCCTACAGCTCCATTCTTCTTTCTCAAGACTGCTTTGGATATTCGGGGTCTTTTGTGTTACCATATGAATTGTGAAATTTTTTGTCCTAGGTCTTTGAAAAATGTCATTGATATTTTGATAGGGATCACACTGAATCTATAGATTGCATTCAGTAGTATAATCATTTTCACAATATTGATTCTTCCTACCCAGAAACATGGAATATCTCTCCATCTGTTTTTTGTCATCTTTGATTTCTTTCAATAGTGTTTTATAATTTTCTTTATACGGTTCTTTGATCTCCTTAGGTAAGTTTACTACTAAATATTTGATTATTTTTGCTGAAATGGTGAATGGGATCGATTCTTTAATTTCCCTTTCTGATTTTTCATTGTTAATATAGAAATGCAAATGATTTCTTTATATTGATTTTGTATCCTGAAATTTTGCTAAATTCACTGATTAGCTCTAGCAATTTTCTGATATGATCTTTTCTATGTACAATATCATTTCATCTGCAGACAGAGAGAGTTTTGCTTCTTCTTTCTTGATCTGGATTCCTTTCATTTCTTTTTCTTCTCCAATTGCTATAGCTAACCCTGCTGAATAATAGTGGTGAAAGAGAACACCCTTGCCTTGTTCCTGACCTTAGGGTAAATATTTTCAGTTTTTTACCACTGAGAACAATGTTTTCTGTAGGCTTATCATATATGGCCTTTACTATGTTGAGGTTGGTTCCTTCTATGCCCGTTTTTTGAAGAGTTTTAATTATAAATGATTGTTGAACTTTGTCAAAGTTTTTTACTGCATCTATTGAGATCATCATATGGTTTTTATATTTTCATTTGTTAATACAGTGTATCACATTGATTAGTTTGCATATATTAAAGAATCTTTGCATCCCTGGAATAAATCCAACTTGATCATGGTGTATGAGCTTTTTGATGTGTTGCTTAATTCTGCTTGGTAAATTATGGTTGAGGATTTTTGCATCTATGTTCATCATTGATATTGACCTCTAGTTTTCTTTTTTGTGTGCTGTTTTTCTCTGGTTTTGATATTAGGGTGATGGTGGCCTCGTAGAATGTTTTTGGAAGTGTTCCTTCCTCTGCAAGTTCTTGAAATAAGTTTAGAAGGATAGACATTAGCTCTTCTCTAAATGCTTGATATAATTCTTCTGTGAAGCCATCTGGTCCTGGGGTTTTTTTGGGGGAGATTTTTGATCACAGCTTCAATTTCAGTGCTTGTAATTGGGTTTTTCATAATTTGTATTTCTTCCTGGTTCAGTCTTGAAAGAGTGAACTTTTCTAAGAATTGGTCCATTTCTTCCAGGTTATCCATTTCCTTGCCATACCATTGTTCATAATAGTCTCCTATAATCCTTTGTATTTCTTCATTGTCTGTTGTAACCTCTCCTTTTTCATTTCCAATATTGTTGATATGATTCTTCTTGCTTTTTTTCTTGATGAGTATGGCTAAATGTTTTTCAATTTTGTTTACCTTCTCAATGAACCAGCTTTTAGTTTTATTAAACTTTAATATTGTTTCTTTCATTTCATTTTCATTTATTTCTGCTCAGATCTTTATGATTTCTTTCCTTCTACTAATTTTTTTTTCTTCATTAACCAGCTGTTTTAGGTGCAAAGTTAAGTTGTCTATTCAATGCTTTTTTTGTTTGTTTGTTTCTTGAGGTACAATTGTATTATTATAAACTTCCCTCTTAGAACCGTTTTTGCTGCATCCCATAGGTTTTGATTTGTCATGTTTTCATTGTCATTTATTTCTAGAAATATTTAGATTCCCCTTTTGATTTCTTCAGTAATCTGCTGGTTATTTAGAAACACGTTTCTTAATCTCCACGTGTTTGTG
This sequence comes from Moschus berezovskii, assembly GCF_049115385.1. Classification (NCBI taxonomy): domain Eukaryota; kingdom Metazoa; phylum Chordata; class Mammalia; order Artiodactyla; family Moschidae; genus Moschus; species Moschus berezovskii. Next base: position 6,189,023 of record NC_142462.1, read on the forward strand.
TTTCTTAAAGTTTTTTTCTTATAATTGATATCTAGTCTCAGTGTTGTGGTCAGAGATGTTTGATACTATTTTAATTTTCTTAAATTTACTGAGGTTTGATTTACTTGGTTTAAAACCGACAGATTTACTTGGGTTTGTGAGCCAAAATGTGGTCTATCCTGGAGAGTGTTCCATGTGCATTTGAAGAGAAGGTGTATTCTTCTGCATTTGAATGGAGTCCTGAAAATATCAATGAGATCTACCTCACCAAATGTGTCATTTAAGACTTGTGTTTCCTTATTAATTTTCTGTTTTGATGACCTGTCCCCTGGTGTGAGTGGGCTGTTAAAGTCTCCTAATATTGTGTTACCCTCTATTTCTCCTTTTATGTTTATTACTGTTTGTCTTATGAATTGAAGTGCTCCTATATTGAGTGCATAGATATTTGCAATTGTTATGTCTTCCTCTTGGATTGATCTCTTGATCATTATATACTGTCCTTCCTTATTTCTTGCAATATTCTTTATTTTAAGGTCTATTTTGTCTGATATGAGTATTATTACTCCAACTTTCTTTTGCTTCCATTGTCATGGAACATATTTTTCCATCCTTTCACTTTCAGTCTATATGTGTCTTTAGGTCTGAAGTGGATTTCTTGTACACAGCATATATTTGGGTATTGTTTTTATATCCATTCAACCAGAATTTGTCTTTTGGCTGGAGCATTGAATCCATTTACATATAAAGTAATTATTGATATATATGTTCTAATTTCCACTTTCTTAATTGTTTGGGGTTCATTTTGTTGGTCTTTTTTCTTCTCTTGTAATTCTTGTCTCTATAAGTTCCTTCAACATTTGTTGTAAAGTTGGTTTGGTGGTCCTGAATTCTCTTACTTTTGCTTGTCTGAAAAGTTTTTCATTTCTCCATCAATTTTGAATGAGTTTGTTGCTGGTTACAGTTATCTTGATTGTAGATTTTACACTTAAGTACTTTAAATATATCCTGCTATTCCCTTTTGGCCTGCCGAATTTCTGCTGAAAGATCAGCTGTTAAATGTATGGGTTTTCCCTTGTATGCTTCTTGTTGCTTTTCCCTTGCTGCTTTTAATATTCCTTTTTTGTGTTTAATCTTTGTTAGTTTGATTAGTGTGTGTCTTGGCATGTTTCTCTTTGGGTTTCTCCTGTATGGGAATCTGTGCCTTTTGGACTTGATTGACTATTTCCTTTTCCATGTTTGCGAAATTTTCAACTATAATCTCTTCAAAAATTTTCTCATATCCTTTTTTTTTTTTTTTTTTATAAATCTCTTCTTCTTCTGGGACCCCTATAATTTGAAGATTGGTGCATTTGATATTGTTTCAAAGGTCTCCGAGGCTATCTCCAGTTCTTTTCATTCTTTTTACTTTATTCTGCTCTTCAGAATCCATTTATGACATTTATCTTCCAGCTCACTGATTCATTCTTCTGCTTCTGATATTCTGCTATTGATTTCTTCTGGAGTATTTTTAATTTCAGTAATTGTGTTGTCTTTGTATGTTCTTTGATTCTTGTAGGTTTTTGTTTATTGATTCTTACATTTTATTTTCAAGGTTTTTGATCATCTTTACTACCATTATTCTGAATTCTTTTTCAGGTAGTTTGCCTATTTCCTCTTCATTTATTTGGACATCTGTGTTTCTAGTTTGTTTCTTCTTTTGTGTAGTATTTCTCTGCCTTTTCTTATCTTTTTAAAAATTATTGTGTTTGAGGTCTCCTTTTCTCAGGTTTCAAGGTTGAATTCTTTCTTCCTTTTGGTTTCTGCCCTCCTAAGATTGGTCCAGTGGTTTGGGTAAGCTTCCTAAAGGGTGAGTTTTGTGCTGAGGTTTATTCATTGGTTGTTTTTCCTCTGAAGGGCAAGGCTAAATGAGGTGGTAATCCTGTCTGATGATGATTGGATTTATATTTTAGTTTTGTTTGTTGTTTATATTAGGCGTCCTGCACATGGTGCTACTGGTGGTTGGGTGATGCTCTGTCCTGTATTCAAGTGGTTCCCTTTGTGTGAGTTCTCAGTATTTGATACTCCCTAGGGTTAGCTCTCTGGTAGTCTAGGGTCTTGGAATCAGTGTTCCCACTCCAAAGACTCAGGGCTTGATCTGTAAATTCTCAGTTATGTGGAGTCAAATTCCCTGACCATATTCTGAAACATCTGAGAATTCTTCATCAGCAATATTGTTTTCTCCAAGTCGACCCAGGAACTTGAAGCTGACCATCTAAGGATCCAGGAGCCCAGTCCAGATGTTAGCCTGCAGCAGCTCGCTGGGATGCATTTATTCTCCCTTTACAGAGTGACTGCCTCGGAGTGCAGCTGGCATTCCCCAGTGCACCTAGCTAGCTACCACTATGCTCCCATATCCACCCCAATTGCTGCTACTGCTGGCTCCAGACACGGAGCAATCATTTTTAATTTTGGAAAATTTTTAGTCATCGTTCTAATATTTGTTTGTTTTAGTATTATTTACCCTTTTCTCTGTTTCTGGCTTTCGTGTTAAACTGTTGTTGACATCATACTGCTATATTCTTTAAATTTTCTCTCCCTTCCAATTTTTTATTGTGTCCTAATAAAGCTGAAACTCCAATACTTTGGCCACCTCATGTGAAGAGTTCACTCACTGGAAAAGACTCTGATGCTGGGAGGGATTGGGGGCAGGAGGAGAAGGGGACAACAGAGAATGAGATGGCTAGATGGCATCACCGACTTGATGGACATGAGTTTGAGTGAACTCCGGGAGTTGGTGAAAGACAGGGAGGCCTGGCGTGCTGTGATTCATGGAGTTGCAAAGAGCTGGACATGACTGAGCGACTGAACTGAACCGAACTGAACTGAATATCTTAAAGTAACTCTTTAATATGCCTGTCAAGATTCAAGCATTTACTAATTGACTAATACTATCTCTGTCTCATTAAAGTTTGTTATATATTTCTTTTGTTTCATTAATTTTAGACTAATAATAATTGCAATAAAAACTGAGAAGAGCATTTTCACTTATATTGCCTTACAGATATGGCATTTTTTAAATATTAAAAATTAATGTTTCAGAATGTTATATAAAGACTGATATGAGATTTTCAAAATAAAATTACATTTCATGAAAACAAAATTTTATGAAGAAAATAAAACAGAAATTTGGGTTCAAGTAGAAGAATCATTTGTTGTGTGTTTAGTCACTCAGTCGTGTCCAACTCTTTGTGACCCTTTGGACTGTAGCCCACCAGGCTCTTCTGTCAATACGATTTTTCAGGCGAGAATACTGGAGTGGGTATCTTCCCAATCCAGGGATTGAACCTTTGTCTTTTAAGTCTCCTGATCTGCAGGCATAGTATTTACCCATCAAGGCAACAGGGAAGCCCAACTAGAAGGAATGATGCAATTACTATTGATGACTGAAGAGCAAATTTTTAATAAAAGATGCAAAGTATCAAAGTGTTGTAATATTAAGGTAACATTTAATACATTTAAAATACAAGTGAAAAGATTTCATTTTAAATGAGAATATACCAGGAATTACATCTCTTGTAGCTAAACTTATGATGATAATTCTAGATGTCAATTTAGTGTAGAAATATAAAAATGGATATTCTTTTTAGAATTTTAAAATAATTATTGATTTATTTGGTGCCACTGGGTCTTCATTGCTGCCTTCAGGCTTTCTCTAGTTGTAGCAATTGTAACAATTTGAGCCCTATTCTCTATCTGTGGTGCATGATCTCTTGTTGCAGAGTACAGGCTCTAGGCACACAGACTTCTATAGCTGTAGCATGCAGGCTCAAAATTTGCAGCTCAAAGGCTCTTGAGTACAGGCTCAGTAGTTGTGGCACACAAGGTTAGTTGCTACACAAATGTCGAATCCTTCTGGACCAGGGATCAAACCTGTGTCCCCTGCATTGACAGGTGGATTCTTATCCTCTGTACCACCAGTGAAGTCCTTAGCATGTTTTTGTTTTCTTTTTTTTAAGTAAGTGATTGCAGCAAGCAGATAACACATGATACAGTGCTAGATTCCTAACCATTGCAATGAAAACATTTAAGAATTGGAAAGGAGGAAATATAAAAGTCATATTCCACAGATAATATAATTGTACAAATAGAAAATAAACAAGCAAAAAAAAAAACTTATTAGCTGGATTATGAGTCTTAATAAATGAGTTTAACAAACTTGTGGAGTTTAAGGTCAACATATATAAATTAACTTATTTATATACCCTCCAACAAATGGAAAATGAAATTTAAAATAAAATACCGTTTGCTATAACATCACAAAATCAAATACCTAGGAATAATTTAACAACAGATTTACAAGACCTCTAAGCATAAAGATCTAAAATACTATTGAGAGAATTTTTAAAAGTGTTGTTAGTGGAAGGATATACCATGTTTACATTTGGAGTACTCAGTATTTTAAATATGTCATTTTCCTCACAAGTATGTATATGCTTATGATAAAGATGGCAGTGTGGATCAGTGTGGAAAGGGCAATTTTGTCAGTAAGTAATTCTGAATCAACAGGATATCTAGACTGAAGAGAACAAGTCACAAAACACAGAGATTCATTTACGTGTTGCCAGGCTCCGGGCTGAGACCTGGGTCCGCTTTCCCTCCTAATGTGCACACAGTCTCTCCCCAGTCTCCCCTTCCAGCCCATGACTGTAAATACCATATGAATGTCAGCTATACACATTCAGACATCTCTCCAAGTTCTAACCTCTCTCCTGAAATATCCAGCTGTAATTGACAGCTCTATTGAAAAGTCCATTGTGTGCTTAGTTTTCCTCATGTGTCTTCCCACAACTTTCCCAACACCCACCAAACCTCTTTCTCTTCCATTTTTCCAAATTTTAATCAATAGCACCAAATCCCATGAATTTCCTAGGACTCAGCCTTTCTTTTTCTCTTACATCCCAGGTTCAATCCATGTATCCCAGAAGCATAAGTCACAACTGTGTGTACTTCTTTGCATCCAAACTCCTGCCATGCTGGAGTTCTCATCTTTTATGCTTCAGCTGGCCTCATCATTTTTACTTATGCCCCCTATGATCTGTACTTAACAAATTATACACTAGATCATTTTCTTCTCTTTTTAAAATTCTCTAATAGCACCTATGACATAAGATATAATTCAAATTAATTTTCAGAGTTTATGAACCCCTGCACTCCCTCACCTCTGACTACCCCACCAGCTGCACCAATCTCCTCTCCTCTTACTAAGTTCCAGTCACACTGGCTTCTTTCTTTTCTTGGAACAAATAATGTCATTGCTGACTTATGTACTCAGCACTGCTCTGATCGATTTTGTATTGCTAGGTTAGGTCTCAAATGTACAGAAAGTGAAAGGTACTGTTGTTGTTCTGTTGCTAAGTTGTGTCCAACTTTTTGCAACCCTATGGACTTTAGCACTCCAGGCTTCCCTGTCTTTCGCTATCTCCCAGAGTGTGCTCAAGTTCACGTTCATTGAGCCAGTGACGCTAGTATATAAAACTAATAGAAACCAATCATCAATCATCCCCATCATATATTTTCATTATAATCCTTATATATCTGTAAGATAATTTATTTGTTTAGTTCAGTGGTTCTCAAAGAGTAATCCTTGCCTCCACTGTGACCCAATCAGCCATTTAAAGAGGTAAAACATTTTTTATATAATACTAACACATTATTACAGAGATGGGAATACGAAACCACTGACCTGCCTCTTGAGAAACCTGTATGCAGTTCAGGAAGCAACAGTCAGAACTGGACATGGAACAACAGACTGGTTGCAAATAGGAAAAGGAGTACATCAAGGCTGTATATTGTCACCTTGCTTATTTAATTTATATGCAGAGTACATCATGAGGAACACTGGGCTGGAAGAAGCACAAGCTGGAATGAAGATTGCTGGGAGAAATATCAATAACCTCAGATATGCAGATGACACCACCCTTATGGCAGAAAGTGAAGAGGAACTCAAAAGCCTCTTGATGAAAGTGAAAGAGGAGCCCAACCTTACATTTAATGAAGATGTAGACTTCAGAATCTAGCAATGTTTTTTCAAAGCAAATATTCCAGAAATTTGTAAAACTGTAAAATTACTTTTTGTTTTAATTTACAATTTACAAAATTGTAAAGCCACTTTCCTCATTTTTTTTGGTCTTGAATAACAGTAATTTTTCATCAGAAGATATTTTGTAACTTAACCTGCAATAGTTTTAGTACTATTATTCATCAGTAAGTATTCAAAATCATTTTAGTGTCAATTTTGAATATAGTGAATATCCCTGAATGTAATTGACATAAACAAAAGCTCTCAATTTATGAGAGTATATGTGAGTCCTCAGACAAAAAGAGAGTACTATTCACGTGCCCATCTGTTCTCTGTCTCGCTCTGTCTCTTTGCATTAGAATGTGAGGATCATGAGAATGGAGGCCTGACTATACCTGCACTTCTGTTCCCACTGCCTGGACTAGTGGTTGGCAGATGTCACTGGAACTGTTTTCTCTGCTTTCATGCTTGCAAATCAGGTTTCACTTCCCCATATCCTTTCAAGTGGTTGCCCATAGGCCCAGGGGTTTCTCTCCACCTGTTCTGCCATTTTCCTGAGCCAGCTCCCCAGATAGTCATTCTGTCTTCTCTGGGTTGCTAGTTTATACAGACCTTACCAGAACCAGGAGAGATGAGAAGATGGTATTTTAGCATTCTTTAAAAACATTATTCCTTAACTTATTTAGTGAAACCCATACTATGTTGGAATACTTTAAATTACTCTGTAGTTAAGTCTAGTGTCTTGGCAGAATTTTTAAAAATTAAATAGATCTGCCACATTATTTGTTCAATTATTTTGGAGACCAAATTCTACTTTCTACTCTTGTAGATTGTGAGTTTGTAAACAGTGCTGTTTTAAGGACTGACACTTTTCCTCAGCCAAAAGTGCACTTTAGAAATGGTACTGGCTATCTTCATGTACTGCTTTTCAAAAGTACCTTGCAGAAGTGTTATAAGAACAATTAATTGTTTGCAATTTGATTTGAGATCTCCAGGCAGAAAAGGCGAAATGTAATTTCCAAGTTGTTATGTTTACCTTTGTGGCTTAATGACATATAATAGCCAAACAAACCCAAAGGCAGAATAGCCTGAGGACAAGATTCTAGTACTTTATGCACGGAGGCAGCCAAGCAATTCTCATTAATGTTAATGGGAATCAAACCCATTGTAAACCTTAAGGCAATGATCACAACACATTGCCTGGTACTGTTACAAGTAAACATCACCTATGAGAGAATAGTTTTGCACATGCGTTTCAAAAACTGTTTCACAATATTATTCACATGAGTATAAACCAGTAATGAAAGTGTATCTAGGCACAAATGAAATATACTCCATTTTAGTTAGCAGCGCTTTAAAAGCTGCAGCTCAGTACAGAATTGTCAGGCAGAAATAATCACCACAAAAGTAGTAGCATATTTTCTGCTAAAGAGACTAACTAGATTAAAAATCCATTTTTTCCATTCCATTTGAAATATTAATATTTCCTCCTATGTTCTCGGAACTGAGATTGATATTAGGAATAAGTTATTGAACTCGTGACTCATAGTTTCCATCTTTTCAAGTTTCATAAGAAATTATTAATGAACAAGAGTACACAAAAAGCTGTGTGCATCAAAGGTTGTGTTGTCTTAGGTTTTGGTTAAGCATGTCATGAGCTTGAAAGTTGTTACTCCATCCTAATAACGCGAAAAACCAGGTGAGCTGAAAAAAAAAAAAAAACCAACTCTTAAAATACAGAGAAGTGAGGTCACAGGACAAAGTACAGTCCCCTAGTCTCCTCTATTAGAGACAGACAGGTAGATATTAAAAAACCACAACTTACAGAAGCAGAAATCCATGAGTAGAATCTTTCATAGAATACAGTATCAAGTATCCATATCTAGTTTTCAACAAAAATTTACAAGGCACACTAAAAGACAAAAAAGTAGAGTTTGAAGAGACAGAGCAAACCTCAAAACGAGCCAGACTCAGATATGGCAGGAATTCTGTAATTATAGGACTGATAATATTAAGCAACTATTATCAATATGACAAAGGCTCTTATGGATGAAGTAGACACTATGCAAAAGTAGATGCTTAAATCGGTAAGCAGAGAGATGGAAATTCTCAAAAAGATCTATATAGAAATGCTAGAGATGAAAAACACTGTAACAGAAGTTGATGAATGCTTCTGATGGGCCGATTACTAGACTGGATGTGGCTAAGGAAGGAATTTTTGAGGTAGAGGATATGTTAATATCCTTTAAAATTTGAAAAGTTAAGAGGAAAAAATGTTTGGAAAACAATAGAATATCCAAGAACTGTGCAGCAACTAAAAAAGTTGTAGCATAGGTGTAATGGGAAGACAGCAGGACAAAAAGTGAGAGGGAAAGAAAAAATATTTAAAATAGTAGTGACCTAGAATTTCCCAGATTAGTATCAGACATCAGACCATTATTCATGAAGATCAGAGAGCACAGAAGAGGGTAATATCAAAAAGTCTACTCAAATTGCAGAAATTCCAAGATAAAGAAGAAGTCTTGAAAGAAGACAGAGGAAAAAAAATCTTACTATGGGAGACCAAAGATAAGAATTACATCTGACTTCTCAGAAACTATACAAGCCAAAAATAAGTAGAGTGAAAATTAAAAGCATTGCAAAAAAAAGACCAGAAACCCAGTCTTGTGCCCTGAAAATATATACATCAAAACTGAAGAAAAATTGCTTTCTCAGAAAAATGAAAATTGAGAAAATGCGTTACTAGTAGACCTGGCTTACATGAAATGTTAGAAGTTCTTCAGAGGAAAGGAAAATTATATAGTACAGAAACTTGGGTCCACATAAAGTAACAGAGTTAGAGAATAAGTTAATGCAGGCAAAAAAGAATAACGTATATATTTTTTTTATTTCTAATTGATATAACAGTGGATTATTCAAAATAATTCAGCACCAATGTATTCAATGATCACAGTTTATTATAAGTAAAATGAGTAATATCAGAGATATATGGGACAGGACGAAGGACCTAGAAGTAATTCATTATTATTAAAAATGTGAAGCGTGTAATAAAAGAGTAAAATAGGAAGTAGTAATTCAGCCTGGAGAATCCCAGGGACGGGGGAGCCTGGTGGGCTGCCGTCTGTGGGGTCGCACAGAGTCGGACACGACTGACGCGACTTAGCAGTAGCAGTAATTCAGCAGTGGCCACAGGACTGGAAAAGGTAAGTTTTCCTTCCAATTCCAAAGAAAGGCAATGCCAAAAATGCTGAAACTACCGCACAATTGCACTGATCTCACACGCTGGTAAACTCATGCTCAAAATTCTCCAAGTCAGGCTTCAGCAATATGTGAACCGTGAACTTCCAGATGTTCAAGCTGGTTTTAGAAAAGGCAGAGGAACCAGAGATCAAATTTCCAACATCTTCTGGATCATGGAGAAAGCAAGAGTTCCAGAAAAATATCTATCTCTGCTTTCTTGACTATGTCAAAGCCTTTGACTGTGTGGATCCCAAAAAACTGTGGATAATTGTTCAAGAGATGGGAATACCAGACCACCTGACCTGCCTCCTGAGAAACCTGTATGAAGGTCAGGAAGCAACAGTCAGAACTGTACATGGAACAACAGACTGGTTCCAAATAGGAAAAGGAGTTCATCAAGGCTGTATATTGTCACCCTGCTTATTTAATTTATATGCAGAGTACATCATGAGGAACACTTGGTTCGAAGAAGCACAAGCTGGAATCAAGACTTCTGGGGGAAATATCAATAACCTCAGATATGCAGATGACACCACCCTTATGGCAGAAATTGAAGAGGAACTAAAAAGCCTCTTGATGAAAGGGAAAGAGGAGAGTGAAAAAGTTGACTTGAAGGTCAACTTTCAGAAAACTAAGATCATGGCTTCTGGTTCCATCATCTCATGGCAAATAGATGGGAAAACAGTGGAAACAGTGTCAGACTTTATTTTTTGGGTTCCAAAATCACTGCAGATGCTGATTGCAGCCATTAAATTAAAAGATGCTTACTCTTTGGACTAGTTCCAAATAGGAAAAGGAGTACGTCAAGGTTTTATATTGACACCCTGATTATTTAACTTATATGCAGGGTACATCACAAGGAACGCTGGGCTGGAAGAAGCACAAGCTGGAATCAAGATTGCCAGGAGAAATATCAATAACCTCAGATATGTAGATGACACCACCCTTATGGCAGAAAGTGAAGAGGAACTCAAAAGCCTCTTGATGAAAGTGAAAGAGGAGAGTGAAAAAGTTGGCTTGAAGCTCAACATTCAGAAAACAAAGATCATGGCACCTAGCCGCATCACTCATGGGAAATAGATGGGGAAACAATGGACACAGTGTCAGACTTTATTTTTGGGGGCTCCAAAATCACTGAAGATGCTGACTTCAGCCATGAAATTAAAAGACACTTACTCCTTGGAAGGAAAGTTATGACCAACGTAGATAACATATTAAAAAGCAGAGATATTACTTTGCCAAAAAAGGTCCATCTAGTCAAGGCTATTGTTTTTCCAGTGATCACGTATGGATGTGAGAGTTGAACTGTGAAGAAAGGTGATCTCCGAAGAATTGATGCTTTTGAACTGTGGTGTTGGAGAAGACTCTTGAGAGTCCCTTGGTCTGCATAGAGATCCAACCAGTCCATTCTAAAGGAGGTCAGTCCTGGGTGTTCATTGGAAGGACTGATGCTAAAGCTCAAGCTCTAATACTTTGGCCACCTCATGCAAAGAGTTGACTCACTGGAAAAGATTCTGATGCTGGGAGGGATTGGGGGAAGTAGGAGAAGGGGATGACAGAAAATGAGATGGCTGGATGGCATCAACAACTCGATGGAATAATTTAAATTGAATGGTTGGGGAAGGCCTCATATATAGGATTGATTGCCTGCAAAAATCAAGTTGGGAAACACAAATACTGTATCCTCTGGGAGAATTGGTGACTGTTGGTCTAGATAGTTATAAATGAAATGGTAAATGTGAGTAAACACACACACACACACACACACAAACATACTTAATAGACAATCAGCAAAACTTCTATTTATAAGATTAGACATTTTAATCTGCCTTTGAATTTGGCATAAAAGAATTACATAACAAAGATCAAATTTGAGAATCCCAGGATATCCAAGTCTTATCACAAAGAATGCTTGTTCCTCTGGCAAAATTACTAAAACTGTTGGTTTGGTGGTAATTTCAGTAGCAAAGATTCTAACTGGAGTCACCTGTATTTTATCAAGAATATCTCTTCTTTTCTGCTCTATTTCAAGTCTCTCCTATTTTCTCCAACAATGACACAGCTTATTTTCTGTCAAAGTTTCAATCATTCTAAAGTCTTGAAGCCCTAGGATTATTTATGAGTCTCCTTCATTTATTATCTCACAAATGGAATGTACATTCTTGTCTTTACAGTTAGCTGTTATCACATTTCATCATTGTATTTGTAATGATACAGTATGAAGCTTACATACACCCTGCATTAGACACTCTAGCAGGTGTTTCCTGATGCACTTGTGCAAAACACCTTGGAAAATTTTACTGAACAAGGGCCAGTGCTCCAGGAATTTGGAAAATATTATCCCCTTGTTTGTGGTTTCCATTGATTTGTTTATAAGCCTGTTGTTGGTCTAATTGACATTCTCTTGTAGGAAATCCACAACTGGGTATTGGTTTTTCTTTTGCTCCATCCCTTAATTCCTTCTAGAGTTATTTCTCCACTGATCTCCAGTAGCATACTGGGCACCTACCGACCAGGGGAATTCCTCACTCAGTATCCTATGATTTTTCCCTTTGATAATGTTCATGGGGTTCTCAAGGCAAGTATACTGAAGTGGTTTGCCATTCCCTTCTCCAGTGGACCACATACGATTGTGGTCCATGTGATCAGATCGACTAATTTCCTGTGATTATGATTTTAGTGTGTCTGCACTCTGATGCCCCCTCGCAATACCTACCGTCTTATTTGGGTTTCTCTTACCTTGAGCATGGGATATCTCTTCAAACCTGCTCCAGCAAAGCGCAGTTGCTGCACCTTACCTTAGATGAGGGGTATCTCCTCAAGGACGCCCCTCCTGGCCTTGAAAGTGGAGTAGCTCCTCTCAGCACTCCTGCACCCGCACAGCCACCGCCTATGGGATGTGGGGTAGCTCCTCTTGGCCGCTGGCCCTGGACTCAGGCATGGGGTAACTCCTCACCGTCGCGCCTCTTTACGTGGTCGGTTGCGCCAGGCCCGGCGTCTCTCGAATCTGCGCCGCCGGGGTCAGCGTCTCTCGCGTCTAAGTAAGGTCCGGTGCTGTAAAGAGCAATATTGCATAGGAACCTGGAAGGTTAGGTCCATGAATCAAGGCAAATTGGAAGTGGTCAAACAGGAGATGGCAAGAGTGAACATAGACATTCTAGGAATCAGTGAATTAAAATGGACTGGAATGGGTGAATTTAACTCAGATGACCATTATATCTACTACTGAGGTCAGGAATCCCTTAGAAGAAATGGAGTAGCCATCATGGTTAACAAAAGAGTGCAAAATGCAGTACTTGGATGCAATCTTAAAAATGACAGAATGATTCCTGTTCGTTTCCAAGCAAAACATTAAATATTACAGTAATCCAGGCCTATGCCCCAACCAGTAATGCTGAAGAAGCTGAAGTTGAAAAGTTCTATGAAGACCTACAAGACCTTTTAGAACTAACACCCAAAAAAGATGTCCTTTTCATCATAGGGGACTGGAATGCAAAAGTAGGAAGTCAAGAAACACCTGGAGTAACAGGCAAATTTGGCCTTGGAGCACGGAATGAAGCAGGGCAAAGGCTAATAGAGCTTTGCCAAGAGAACGCACTGGTCAGAGCAAACACCCTCTTCCAACAACACAAGAGAACACTCTACACATGGACATCACCAGATGGTCAACACCGAAATCAGATTGATTCTGTTCTTTGCAGCCAAAGATGGAGAAGCTCTATACAGTTAGCAAAAACAAGACCAGGAGCTGACTGTGGCTCAGATCATGAACTCTTTATTGCCAAATTCAGATTGAAATTGAAGAAAGTAGGGAAAGCCACTAGATCATTCAGATATGACCTAAATCAAATCCCTTATGATTATACAGTTGAAGTGAGAAATAGGTTGAAGGGACTAGATCTGATACATAAAGTGCCTCATGAACTCTAGACGGAGGTTCGTGACACTGTACAAGAGACCGGGACCAAGATCATCCCCATGGAAAAGAAATGCAAAAAAGCAAAATGGCTGTCTGAGGAGGCTTTACAAATAGCTGTGAAAAGAAGAGAAGCAAAAAGCAAAGGAGAAAAGGAAAGATATAAGCATCTGAAGGCACAGTTCCAAAGAATAGCAAGGAGAGATAAGAAAGCCTTCCTCAGCGATCAAGGCAAAGATATAGAGGAAAACAATAGAATATGAAAAACAAGAGATCTCTTCAAGAAAGTCAGAAATTCCAAGGGAATACTTCATGCAAAGATGGGCTTGATAAAGGACAGAAATGGTATAGACCTAACAGAAGCAGAAGATATTAAGAAGGGGTGGCAGGAATACACAGAAGAAGTGTACAAAAAAGCTCTTCATTACCAGAATAGTCACGATAATGTGATCACTGACCTAGAGCCAGACATTTTGGAATGTGAAGTCAAGTGGGCCTTAGAAAGCATCACTACGAACAAAGCTAGTGGAGGTGATGGAATTCCAGTGGAGCTATTTCAAACCTTGAAAGATGATGATGTGAAAGTGCTTTACTCAATATGCCAGCAAATTTGGAAAACTCAGCAGTAACCACAGGACTGGAAAAGGTCAGTCTTCATTCCAATCCCAAAGAAAGGCAATGCCAAAGAATGCTCAAACTACAGCACAATTGCACTCAACTCACACGCTAGTAAAGACATGCTCAAAATTCTCCAAGCCAGACCTCATCAATATGTGAACCGTGAACTCCCAGATGTTCAAGCAGGTTTTAGAAAAGGCAGACACACCAGAGATCAAATTGCCAACATCCGCTGGATCATGGAGAAAGCAAGAGTGTTCCTGAAAACTATCTATTTCTGCTTCATTGACTATGCCAAAGCCATTGACTGTGTGGATCACAATAAACTGTGGAACACACTGAAAGAGATGGGAATCCCAGACCACCTGACCTGCCTCTTGAGAAACCTGTATGCAGGTCAGGAAGCAACAGTCAGAACTGGACATGGAACAACAGACTGGTTCCAAATAGGAAAAGGAGTATGTCAAGGCTGTATATTGTCACCTTGCTTATTTAACTGATATGCACAGTACATCATGAGGGACGCTGGGCTGGAAGAAGCACAAGCTGGAATCAAGATTGCCGGGAGAAATATCAATAACCTCCGATATGCAGATGACACTACCCTTATGGCAGAAATTGAAGAGGAACTCAAAAACCTCTTGATGAAATTGAAGGAGGAGAGTGAAAAGGTTAGCTTGAAGCTCAACTTTCAGAAAACAAAGATCATGGCATCTGGTCCCATCACTTCATGGGAAATAGATGGGGAAACAGTGGAACCAGTGTCAGACTTTATTTTTTGGTTCTCCAAAACCACTGTGGATGCTGATTGCAATCATGAAATTAAAAGACACTTACTCCTTGGAAGGAAAGTTATGACCAACCTAGATAGTATATTAAAATGCAGAGACATTACTTTGCATACAAAAGTCCGTCTAGTCAAGGCTATTGTTTTTCCCGTGGTCTTGTATGGATGTGAGAGTTGGACTGTGAAGAAAGCTGATCGCCGAAGTATTGATGCTTTTAAACTGTGGTGTTGGAGAAGACTCTTGAGATTCCCTTGGACTGCAAGGAGATCCAACCAGTCCATTCTAAAGGAGATCAATCCTGAGTGTTCATTGGAAGGACTGATACTAAAGCTAAAACTGCAATACTTTGGCCACCTCATGCGACGAGTTGACTCACTGGAAAAGACTCTGATGCTGGGAAAGGTTGTGGGCGGGAGGAGAAGGGGACGACCGAGAATGAGATGGCTGGATGGCATCACTGACTCTATGGACATGAGTTTCAGTGAACTCCGGGAGTTCATGATGGACAGGAAGGCCTGGCGTGCTGTGATTCATTGGGTCATGGAGAGCTGGACACGACTGAGCGACTGAACTGAACTGAACTGTAGGAAATCTCTCTGTTCTGTTGACTGTTTCATATTCTTTTTTAAATTTTCTTTTTGTGGCCTTTCCTGTTTTATAACTTTACTCTATTTTTTCTACATATAAAATTTGAGTTTCATTAGTATTCTTGAGTCTAAGTGATTTTGTCCATTAATTCTAATAAATTCTCACCTATTATCTCTCAGTATATTACCAAGTCCTACTGACTGTCTCACTATTTTCTTTTTAATCTAATCAGAAGTATGTTTAAACTCTTCATTTTCTCACTTGTATCTTTCAGCCTGTAGTTTATAAACTCTAGTTTATAACCTCTAGTTTATATTCCCGGAGAAGGTAATGGCACCCCACTCCAGTGTTCTTGCCTGATGAATCCCAAGGACGGAGGAGCCTGGTAGGCTGCAGTCCATGGGGTCACGAAGAGTTGGACACGACTGAAGTGACTTAGCAGCAGGCTTTTTGTTAAGTTCAATTCCCAATTCACCTTTTCAATTTAGTCAGTCTCTTTTCTTTTTAAAGCTATGTGAAGGCATCTTGTGCTCTGTAATTGGTCATTCGAAGATCATTGAAAATTTAATCCTGAAATGTATTGATTCTTCTGTCTCACTCATGATGTTTTATTTCCTTCTGTGTTATTTTCAAATTCTAAGATTATATCTCTTTAATTCTACCAGTATAAATCCTTTAAGGTGTAGATTTGAAATTCTTTCCCTTTATGGTGAACCCAGGTTGGTTTTATGTCCACACTGTGTTAATTCTATTTCCCAGAAAAGGGCAGTTTACAGATCAGAACTTATAGGGATGTTAGGTTTTGTCTGCTTCCTTGTTTGCTTGTTTTCTTCTACAGTCCACATCCTGAGTGTAGGAGCTCCTTTATCTGCCAATGTCCCATAGATTTCTTCCCTAGCATACATTTGCTTCAATACTTTTTCAATTTTTAAAATTTGTGGGCTTTTGTCAACTTTGGTTTCAAAAGGTTTTCTTAATTACTATGCAATTAAAATTATGTGTTAAAATATTTTATCTGGGATTTTGAAGTATTCTTAATTGGAAGAATTTTACCCATATACCTTGCCTACTACATTTTTGGAATTTGTATTATAAATTCTACTCATGTTTAAAGACTTCTTAAGGGTTGTTTCTATTCTCTTCAAAATTATCTGGTCTTTACTTACTGAGTTTTGGAGTTAGTAGTTTGTTTACAGTAGTGTTAATATATGATAGTATAAATAACCTAATTAATAAAGGATACAAATATGCTAATAAAGTAATAATAATTGTAATAATAATATTAATAAATTAATAAATATTATTTTAATATAATATAGTATAAATAAAGAATCCAAGAAGAAGAACATAATATGTAATGTTATATCCGTGTCCAGAATAGCTAAACAAAACTATAAGGCAAGGTAAAATTATGAAAAGGGGCATGAGGCTTTATTTTATTTGAAAGGAATTGATTTCTAATTGTAGATTTTTAATGGATTTTAGGCTTCAGTTCAGTTCAGTTGAGTATCTCAGTTGTGTCCGACTCTCTGCAACCCCATGAATCATAGCACGCCAGGTCTCCCTGTTTATCACCAACTCCCGGAGTTCACTCAAACTCATGTCCACAGAGTCGGTGATGCCATCCAGCCATCTCATTCTCTGTCGTTCCCTTCTCCTCCAGCCCCCAACCTTTCCCAGCATCAGAGTCTTTTCCAGTGAGTCAACTCGTCGCATGAGGTGGCCAAAGTATTGCAGCTTCAGCTTTAGCATCTGTACTTCCAATGAACACCGAGGACTGATCTCCTTTAGAATGGATCTCCTTGCGGTACAAGGGACTCTCGAGTCTTCTCCAGCACCACAATTCAAAAGCATCAATTCTTCGGCGATCAGATTTCTTCACAGTCCAAATCTCACATTCATACATGACCACGGGAAAAACCATAGTCTTGACTAGACGGACCTTGGTTGGCAAAGTAATGTCTCGGCTTTTTAATATGCTATCAAGTTTGGTCATACCTTTCCTTCCAAGGAGTAAGTGTCTTTTAATTTCATGGCTGCAATCAGCATCTGCAGTGATTTTGGAGCCCAAAAAAATAAAGTCTGACACCGTTTTCACTGGTTTTCAATCTATTTCCCATGAGGTGATGGGACCAGATGCCATGATCTTTGTTTTCTGAATGTTGAGCTTCAAGTCAACGTTTTCACTCTCCTCTTTCACTTTCAACAAGAGACTTTTGAGTTCCTCTTCACTTTCTGCCATAAGGGTGGTGTCATCAGCATATCTGAGGTTATTGATATTTCTCCCAGCAATCTTGATTCCAGCTTGTGCTTCTTCCAGCCCAGCGTTCTTCATGATGTGCTCTGCATATAAGTTAAATAAGCAAGGTGACAATATAGAGCCTTGAGATACTCCTTTTCCTATTTGGAATCAGTCTGTTGTTCCATGTACATTTCTGATTGTTGCTTCCTGACCTGCATACAGGTTTCTCAAGAAGCAGGTAAGGTGGTCTGGTATTCCTATCTCTTTCAGTGTGTTCCACAGTTTATTGGGATCCACACAGTCAAAGGCTTTGGCATAGTCATTAAGCAGAAATAGATGTTTTTCTGGAACTCTCTTGCTTTCTCCATGATCCAACGGATGTTGGCAATTTGATCTCTGGTGCGTCTGCCTTTTCTAATACCTGCTTGAACATCTGGGGTTTCTGGTTCACATATTGCTGAAGCCTGGCTTGGAGAATTTTGAGCATGACTTTACTAGCGTGTGAGATGAGTGCAATTGTGCGGTAGTTTGAACATTCTTTGGCATTGCCTTTCTTTGGGATTGGAATGAAGACTGACCTTTTCCAGTCCTGTGGCCACTGCTGAGTTTTCCAAATTTGCTGGCATATTGAGTACAGCACTTTCACAGCATCATCTTTCAAGATTTGAAATAGCTCCATTGGAATTCCATCACCTCCACTAGCTTTGTTCGTAGTGATGCTTTCTAAGGCCCACTTGACTTCACATTCCAAAATGTCTGGCTCTAGGTCAGTGATCACATTATCGTGACTAACCTGGTAATGAAGATCTTTTTTTGTACAGTTCTTGTCTGTATTCTTGCCACCTCTTCTTAATACCTTCTGCTTCTGTTAGGTCCATACCATTTCTGTCCTTTATCGAGCCCATCTTTGCATGAAATATTTCCTTGGAATCTCTAATTTTCTTGCAGAGATCTCTAGTCTTTTCTATTCTATTGTTTTCCTCTATTTCTTTGCATTGATCACTGAGGAAGGCTTTCTTATCTCTCCTTGATACTCTTTGGAACTCTGCCTTCAGATGCTTATATCTTTCCTTTTCTCCTTTGCTTTTTGCTTCTCTTCTTTTCACAGCTATTTGTAAGGCCTCCTCAGACAGCCATTTTGCTTTTTTGCATTTCTTTTCCATGGGGATGGTCTTGATCCCTGTCTCCTGTACAATATCACGAACCTCCGTCCAGAGTTCATCAGGCACTCTATCTATCAGATCTAGTCCCTTAAATCCATTTCTCACTTCCCCTGTATAATCATAAGGGATTTGATTGAGGTCATATCTGAATGGTCTAGTGGCTTTCCCTACTTTCTTCAGTTTCGGTCTGATTTGGCAATAAGGAGCTCATGATCTGAGCCACAGTCAGCTCCTGGTCTTGTTTTTGCTAACTGTATAGAGCTTCTCCATCTTTGGCTGCAAAGAACAGAATCAATCTGATTTCGGTGTTGACCATCTGGTGATGTCCATGTGTAAAGTCTTCTCTTGTTTTGTTGGAAGTGGATGTTTGTTATGACCAGTGCGTTCTCTTGAAAAAACTCTATTAGCCTTTGCCCTGCTTCGTTCCGTGCTCCAAGGCCAAATTTGCCGGTTACTCCAGGTGTTTCTTGACTTCCTACTTTTGCATTCCAGTTCCCTATGATGAAAAGGACATCTTTTTTGGGTGTTAGTTCTAAAAGGTCTTGTAGGTCTTCATAGAACCGTTCAACTTCAGCTTTTTCAGCATTACTGGTTGGGGCATAGGCTTTAATTACTGTAATATTGAATGGTTTGCCTTGGAAACGAACAGAAATCATTCTGTCGTTTTTAAGATTGCATCCAAGTACTGCATTTGGGACTCTTTTGTTGTTCATGATGGCTACTCCATTTCTTCTAAGGGATTCCTGCCCACAGTAGTAAGTATAATGGTCATCTGAGTTAAATTCACCCATTCCAGTCCATTTTTAGTTCACTGATTCCTAGAATATCAATGTTCACTCTTGCCATCTCCTGTTTGACCACTTTCATTTTGCCTTGATTCATGTACCTAACATTCCAGGTTCCTATGCAATATTGCTCTTACAGCACCGGACCTTGCTTCTGTCATCGGTCACATCCACAACTGGGTATTGGTTTTTCTTTTGCTCCATCCCTTTATTCCTTCTAGAGTTATTTGTACACTGATTTCCAGTAGCATACTGGGCACCTACCGACCTGGGGAATTCCTCATTCAGTATCCTATCATTTTTCCCTTTGATACTGTTCATGGGGTTCTCAAGGCAAGTATACTGAAGTGGTTTGCCATTCCCTTCTTCAGTGGACCACAGTTGGCTCTGGTCCATGTAATCAGATCGACTAGTTTCTTGTGAGTATGATTTCTGTGTGTCTGCTCTCTGATGCCCCCTCGCAGTACCTACCATCTTATTTGGTTTTCTGTTACCTTGGTCGTGGGATATCTTTTCACAGCTGCTCCAGCAAAGCGTAGCTGCTGCACCTTACCTTGGATGAGGGGTAACTCCTCAAGGCCGCCCCTCCTGACCTTGAACGTGGAGTAGTTCCTCTCGGCCCTCCTGCACCCACGCAGCCACCGCCTATTAGATGTGGGGTAGCTCCTCTCAGTCCCCCGCCCTGTCTTCAGGTGTGGGGTAGCTCCTCTCGGCTGCTCCTCTTTGCATGGTTGGTTGTGCCAGAGCCAGCGTCTCTCGCGTCTGCGCCGCTGGGGCCGGCATCTCTCGTCACTTATGTTCAAGTAAAAAGGTTGTGCTAGGGCCAAATTACCCTTTTGATGATAACAGGTAGGTAGAAACATAGTCCTGAGTTTGATCCTGACAGAAGGAAACATATACAGGCATTTTCAGAATTTTAATGGTTGATCCTGAGATCTAAAATATAAAGAATGTCAAGAACATGCATATATGGAAAGAAGTAAGAAAAACAGATATCACAAGTAAAATGTCATAATTTTTATTACTTTTTCATTCTTCATTAATTTTCACTCAAATACAATCAAAATAGGGGAAAATGCTTACTCTGTCTTTTAATACAAAGTGGAAAGGTCCATAATCTCATGGAACTTTAATTCTATAGATTAGAGAGAAGAAACAGTCAAAAACATAGGTACACAGGTTGGAATGTAGATAACAGTTTCATTGTTAAGTATCAATATTACAAATAAAGTAAAGTAGGGGGCTAAGGTTGATGATAAATGGACACTGTCAAATAGCTTAATCTGAGAGGGAGCCTATGAAGGGAAACATTTGAGGATGAAGGAAGAGTGAGCATGACGATCCAAAGGTAGCAACAGGCTTGGGGTGCTCAGAGAGTGATGAAAATGGGACAATGTGCAGGGATGAAGAGCATCGGGGCACAGTTATGATAATGGTTCTACTTTTTTCCAAAAGATTGTAGGATTCCTAACCCAACCACTGGGGCTTCTTGCGGCTACATTACTTCCAAGATCTATTAGAAATGACATTTGACATATCTCTAATGGTTTTGAGGTTTTACTTACGATTAAGATGCGTAAAGACACAGGGTTTGGGGGAGAAAGGTGTGGGTGAAATGTGGTGGTTTGAATGTACACATTTATTCTTATTTTTTCATAGAGCACAATTGGCAATTTAGAAAAATCAGTACCAAATAAAAAGGCAAAAACATGAAGATCAGAGAGCAATAAGAAAAGATATGTCAGGCAAAAATCTTGGAATCTATAGTGAATAAGTGAGTGAAAGCTAAATCATATTAAAACATTGTGGACCCGCCTTATGTTTGAGGGTGTCTGTGTATTCAGTTACTCAGTCATGTCTGACTCTGTGATCCCATGGGTTGTAGCCTATCAGGTTATTCTGTCCATGAGATTATCCTAGCAGGAATAGAGGAGTGGGTTTCTATTCCATCTTCCAAGGGATCTTCCTGGCCCAGTGATTGAACCCATATCTCCTTCAGTTCCTGCATTATCAGGGAGACTCTGTACCACTAAGCCACCTAGGAAGCCCATGTCTGAGTGTGCGGGAGAGTAAAACATAGGTGGTCCACACTGCAGAGTTCTAGAAACTAGGGAATTGGCAGAGGAGGGTATCTTTGCATGTGGGGTGAAAAAGCAGAAAGGGCAGGGGCCAGTCCCAAGGTCTTGGGGAGACTTAACTCAGAGCAAAGACAGTGAGACCTGCATTCCTCTTCCTGTACCTGACAGTCAGCTTATGAGCTGCTAAGCCCCAAAACAAGGCTTCCAGATACACTGAAATGAGGCTATGCCTCGGTTTGGCCTTGGAGGAAGGGCTGTTTCTAAGCTCTGCCCACATGAAAATTTCTAGTTAGCCTTGTTAAATTCTCTCTCTTAACATACAGAATAGTCCAGTAGCACCATACGTGAAAGTCACAAGCCAAACCAAGGAAACCCATAGACAATGAAACATACCAGGAAGCAGAAAAACGATAGGGGGCAATGGATGCATGTCTCTAAATTCTGAGAAAAAAGGTATTTTCAAACTGTCATTTATGGCCAGACAGTGGAGTGGGTGGCGACTAGCTCAGTCGTTCAGTCATGTCTGACTCTTTGCAACCATGTGGACTGTAGCCTGCCAGGCTCCTCTCTCCTTAATATTCTCCAGTCAAAAATACTGGAGTCGATTGCCCTTTCCTTCTCCACGGGGTCTTCCCCACTCAGGGATTGAATCACATCTCCTGCATTGACAGGTAGATCCACTGTGCCACCTGGAAAGCCCATTCATGGCCAGACTGTAGATCAAATGTGAAATTAGGATAAGGACATATTTAGCAAATGGCAACCCACTCCAGTGTTCTTGTCTGGAGAATCCCAGGAAAGGGGGAGCCTGGTGGGCTTCCGTCTATGGGGTCACACAGAGTCGGACACGACTGAAGTGACTTAGAAGCAACAGCAGCAGCGATATAAGATCTCAAAACATTTATATACAATACCCTTTTTCTCAATAATTCCTTGAAGTTTGATTTGGGAGTCATGAATCACAGTGACAAAAATGGTGAAAGGCAGTGGGAACTCAGGATGCAGTGAAGTATAAATTTTAACAGCTCTGCTTTGGAAATAGGGACCAATCAACCAACTGGGCCTGAAGGATGGAGAGCAAGAATGTGCTGGGGAAAAAATTGAAGTATATATATATATATATATATTATATATATACATATATATCAGTTCAGTTCAGTTCAGTCGCTCAGTCGTGTCTGACTCTCAGCGACCCCATGAATCACAGCACGCCAGGCCTCCCTGTCCATCACCAACTCCTGGAGTTCACCCAAACTCATGTCCACAAAGTCGGTGATGCCATCCAGCCATCTCATTCTCTGTCGTCCCCTTCTCCTCCCGCCCCCAATCCTTCCCAGCATCAGAGTCTTCTCCAGTGAGTCAACTTGTAGTATGAGGTGGCCAAAGTATTGCAGTTTCATGAACACCCAGGACTGATCTCCTTTAGAATGGACTGGTTGGATCTCCTTGAAGTCCAAGGGACTCTCAAGAGTCTTCTCCAACACCACAGTTCAAAAGCATCAATTCTTCAGCGATCAGCTTTCTTCACAGTCCAACTCTCACATCCATACATGACCACGGGAAAAACTATAGCCTTGACTAGACGGACCTTTGTTGGCAAAGTAATGTCTCTGCTTTTTAATATACTATCAAGGTTGGTCATAACTTTCCTTCTAAGGAGTAAGCATCTTTAATTTCATGTCTGCAATCAGCATCTGCAGTGATTTTGGAGGCCAAAAAATAAAGTCTGACACTGTTTCCACTGTTTTTCCATCTATTTCCCATGAAGTGATGGGACCAGATGCCATGATCTTTGTTTTCTGAATGTTGAGCTTCAAGCCAACTTTTTCACTCTCCTCTTTCACTTTCATCAAGAGGCCTTTGAGTTCCTCTTCACTTTCTGCCATAAGGGTAGTGTCATCTGCATATCTGAGGTTATTGATATTTCTCCTGGCAATCTTGATTCCAGCTTGTGCTTCTTCCAGCCCAGCGATTCTCATGATGTACTCTGCATAGAAGTTACATAAGCAGGATGACAATATATAGCCTTGACACACTCTTTTTCCTATTTGGAACCAGTCTGTTGTTCCATGTACAGTTCTAACTGTTGCTTCCTGGCCTGCATACAGGTTTCTCAAGAGGCAGGTCAGGTGGTCTGGTATTCCCATCTCTTTCAGAATTTTCCACAGTTTATTGTGATCCACACAGTCAAAGGCTTTGGCATAGTCAATGAAGCAGAAATAGATGTTTTTCTGGAACTCTCTTCCTTTCTCCATGATCCAGCAGATGTTGGCAATTTGATCTCTGGTGCCTTTGCCTGTTCTAAAACCTGCTTGAACATTGGGGCGTTCATGGTTCACATATTGCTGAAGCCTGGCTTGGAGAATTTTGAGCATGACTTTACTAGCGTGTGAGATGAGGGCAACTACTGCACATATATATTATATATATATATGAAGTGACAGCATGCACACACACACACACAAACATATATACGTACATATGCTGTACTTAGTCACTCAGTGGTGTCCAACTCTTTGCAACTCCATGGACTGTAGCCCACCAGGCTCCTCTGTCCATGGGATTCTCCAGTCAAGAATACTTGAGTTGGTTGCCATTTCCTCCTCCCAGGGATCTTCCTGACCCAGGGATCCAATGGTCTCCTGCAGGGCAGGCAGATTCTTTACCCCTGAGCTACCTGGGAAGTCTTGGTAGAATTTTGATTTTCACATGCAGAGGAAAGCATTTTGCTTCTAATGGAAAGTTGGGGAATAACCTGGTGAAGACAAAAATAAATTTAAATGCTGTACATTTAATGAATGAAACACACACACGCACACATTTGGGAAGGAATATCTAGACCACATCTCACTGAACCATTACATTATGATTAATGGGAGAGCTAGCATCTAGATTCAGCAGTCTTGCTGTTGACTTCTGACACCAGCGTAATGACGAGGAAATTTAGAACTTCTCTTTGAAACATCTGCATCTTAGTTTTGTATTCTATAAGAGGTGATTTTAATACCTGTCTCAAAAGAATGCTGTGAAGATTAATTTAGCAGAGTTATATTCAGTATTTAGACTGAAACTTGGAAAACAGAAAATATATTTGATGAAATGAGTTATATGGAAAGTGGATCAATAACTGATGGAAAGGTCGTTCTCTCAAAAGAGCAATCTCATTTAGAAGCTGCAGATTTCCCCAAGAATGGTTCAGTTGGCTGTTAACCTTTAGAAAAGATAAGTAAGTAAATTACTAATAGAGTGTGTGCTAGGTCGCTTCAGTCGTGTCTGACTCTTTGTGACCCTATGGACCATAACCTGCCAGTCTCTTCTATCCATGAGATTCTCTAGGCAAGAATACTGCAGTGGGTTGCCATGCCCTCCTCCAGGGGATCTTACCTACCCAGGAAATGAACCCACATTTCTGACATCTCCTGCTTTGGCAGGCGTGTTCTTTAACACTAGTACAATCCAGGAAGCCAATTAGCAGAGTAGAATGTAATTAAATTGGGAATTGCTCATCTGAATACTGGGGAAAAATCAAGTTGTACTTGCAGTTGGCCTCTGAAGTGAGGCAAGGGGATAGCTTTTTGGCACTAATGGCTAAGGGCCCTAATTAGACTGTGGGGTGTGATGCTGCTTCCTGATGGGCAGTGTCAGAGTGAGTTGAATTGTAGGAGCCTCAGGTGGTATCAGAGAATTGCTTGGTGTGATGGGGGTTGGGGAGAGGCTGCAATCTGGGACATAACTCGACATACCCTTTTGTATATTTGATATATCTTTTTCAGGGTTACTGAAGTGTAATTTAAAGATTATAACATATTTAAAGTGCAAAACACGATGATTTGATATATTTATACATTATGAAATGATCATAACAAATTACCACATCCATGACCTCACATAATTGCCATTTTTATTTATGGTGACAACAGATAAGGTCTGCTCTCTTAGTCTAATTTCAAGTGTATAGTCAGCATTGTTAAATATAGTAACGATGCTATACTTTAGACTGCCTGAATTTATTCATCTTTTTAGTGAAATTTCATACACTTTGCCCAACATTCCCCAGTTCTTCCAATCCCAGCTGCTGGCAACCACCATTCTATTCTGTGTTTCTATGAATTTGACTCTTCTTTTTTTTTAGATTCCACATATAAGTGACACCATGAAGTATCTCTATGTATCTATGTACATTTCACTATAATGCCATCCGGTTTCATTCACGTTGTTACAAATGAAGAATTCCTTCATTTTCATGACTGTATAATGTTCCACTGTATACATGTACCACATTTTCTTATCGATTCATCCTTTGATGGGTA
The DNA here is from genome assembly GCF_049115385.1 of Moschus berezovskii. Taxonomy (NCBI): domain Eukaryota; kingdom Metazoa; phylum Chordata; class Mammalia; order Artiodactyla; family Moschidae; genus Moschus; species Moschus berezovskii. Next base: position 6,214,788 of record NC_142462.1, read on the forward strand.
CTTAGTCTGTTTCCACACCCTGGTTATTGTAAGTAATGCTACAATGAACATCAGAATGCAGATGTATCTTAGAAATAGTCATTTCATTCCATTTGGATATATACCCAGAACTCGAATTTCGGGATCATAAGGTATTTCCAGAACCTTCAAACTGTTTTCCATAGTGGTTGATCCAACTTACCTTGTCACCAGCAGTGCAAAAGCGTTTCCTTTACTCCATATCCTCATAAACACTTACCTCTCGCCCATTTTTAAAAATTTATTTTTTCAGTATAATTGCTTTACAGCATTGTGTTAATGTTTGTTGTACAACAATATAAATCAGCTATAATATACATATATCCCCTCCCTCTTGGATCTCCCTCTTACCATCACATCCTACCTGTCTAGGTCATCACAGAGCACTGAGCGGAGCTCTCTGTGTATACAGTAGCTTTCCACTTTACTTCACTTCATTTGCTCAGTTGTGTCTGAATCTATGCAACCCCATGAACCGCATCACGCCAGGCCTCCCTGTCCATCAGCAACTCCCGGAGACTGCCCAAACCCGTGTCCATCGAGTTGATGATGCCATCCAACCATCTCATCCTCTGCCATCCCATTCTCCTTCTGCCCTCAATCTTTCCCAGCATCAGGGTCTTTTCCAGTAAGTCGACACTTTCCATCTGGTGGCCAAAGTATTGGAGTTTCAGCTTCAACATCAGTCCTTCCAATGAACACCCAGGACTGATCTCCTTTAGGATGGACTGGTTGGATCTTCTTGCAGTCCAAGGGACTCTCAAGAGTCTTCTCCAACGCCACAGTTCAAAAGCATAAATTCTTCTGCACTTAGCTTTCTTTATAGTTCAATTGCACTAATAATTAGAGAAAATGGCAACCCACTACAGTATTCTTGTCTGTAGAATCCCATGGACAGAGACGCCTGGCAGGCTATGGTCCATAGGTTTGCAAAGAGCTGGACACACCTAAAGCAACTTAGCATGCACACACAGGTAACTAGTGGGCAAAATAGGTAACTAGCGGGAAGCTAAATAGGTAACTAGTAGTCAGGAATCAACAGTTAGAACTGTTAGTGCATCCATATATGACCACTGGAAAAACAAAGCCTTAACTAGACAGACCTTTGTTAATAAAGTAATGTCTCTGCTTTTCAATACGCTGTCTAAGTTGGTCATAACTTTCAGTCCAAGGAGTAAGCGCCTTTTAATTTCATGGCTGCAATCAGCATCCACAGTGATTTTGGAGCCCAAAAAAATAAAGTCTGACACTGTTTCCACTGTTACCCCATCTATTTCCCATGAAGTGATGGGACCAGATGCCATGATCTTTGTTTTCTGAATGTTGGCTTGAAGCCAACCTTTTCACTCTCCTCTTTCACTTTCATCAAGAGGCTTTTGAGTTCCTCTTCACTTTCTGCCATAAGGGTGGCGTCATCTGCATATCTGAGGTTATTGATATTCTCCCGGCAGTCTTGATTCCATCTTCTGCTTCTTCCAGCCCAGCGTTCCTCATGATGTACTCTGCATATAAGTTAAATAAGCAGGGTGACAATATACAGCCTTGATGTACTCCTCTTCCTATTTGGAACCAGTCTGTTGTTCCATGTCCAGTTCTAACTGTTGATTCCTGACTACTAGCTACCTATTTAGCTTCCCACTAGTTACCTATTTTACCCACTAGTTACCTGTGTGTGCATGCTAAGTTGCTTTAGGTGTGTCCAACTCTTTGCAAACCTATGGACCATAGCCTGCCAGACTTCTCTGTCCATGGGATTCCATAGACAAGAATACTGTAGTGGGTTTCCATTTTCTCCAATTATTAGTGCAATTGTTACGAGATAAGGTTTTACTACTTTTTTTACAACGTGTAAGATTTCATTATTTGTTGTTTTGTGGTAATCTAGCTGTATTTTGAATGATTAATAAGCAATTCTAGCAGGAGGTTTTGGTGTGACACCTCCCGCTGGTTGCACAGTTCTGCACCAGCTATCTTCATTCATCATATCTGCACCAGCTGTCTTCATTTCAGCTTCTTCATATGTCAAATGGAGAGAGTCACTCTAGGGACTGATATGAGGATGAAATTAACTATATATATATATAATTAGTATACATATATATATATACATACACAGCACATAAAGCTACAGTAAACAGTCGTTAAATCACGGTTCTTAAAATCAGTGAGAAATTTTATTAAATCTTATATCAGTGCCTTTTGGCAGACAAGAGGGAGGAGAGAGATAGTAAAATGAGAAATATCATGTTCCTTTCACCTCAATTTTATGCTAATATGCTAAGTATTATCATGTGTGTAATACTCCACATGACAGTATTGCCTTTTTGGTTACAGCCATTCTAACAAGTATGAAGTAATTGTGGTTTTGATTTGCATTTCCCTGATGATTAGTGATACTGAGCACTTTGTCATGCTCAACAATCATTGTGAAATGATTACAACAATCAAATTAACACAACCATGACCTCACATAATTTCTTTCTTTTATTTTTTGGTGAAAACACATAAGATCTGCTCTCCTAGTCTAATTTCAAATATATAGTCAGTATTATTAAATATAGTATGGGCACAAGTTTGAACAAACTCAGGGACATAGTAAAGGACAGGGAAGCCTGCCATGCTGCAGTTCATGCGGATGCAAACAGTTGGACATAACTGAGTGACTGAACAACAGCAGCAATTAAATATAGTAATCATGCTGCATGTTAGATCCCCAGAATTTAATCAGCTTCTTACTGCAAGTTTATATACCTTGACCAAAATTTCCCATTTCTTCCAACCCCAGCCTCTGGTAGCCAACATTCTTTTCTGTGTTTCTATGAGTTTGACTCTTTTATTCTTGGCTATTCATACGTGTTTTATTAAAAAAATTAAATATCTATTCAAGTCCTTTGCCCCTTTTAAGTTGGGTTGTTTGGTTTGTTGCTATTGGTTTGTATGTGTTCCTGATATATTTTGGATATTAACCTCTTATTGAATACATGGTTTGCAAATATTTTCTCCCATTCTATAAGCTAACTTTTTATTTGGTTGACTTTTTCTTTTCTTGTGCAGAAGATTTTCAGTGTGAGGTAGTCCTACTTTTTTATTTTTGCTTTAGTTTCCTGTGCTTTTGGTGTAAGATCCAAAAAAATCATCTATAAACCAAATTAAAAAATAAAACTAGAAGTAGAAGTCATTTGAAGGAGTATATTTAGTCATTCCACAATATCATTACTGTATTATGATGACTTATTCATATTCTGAAAATCAAATGCAGTTTTTATTTTTTAATGTGAAAATAAATAAAGAAGGTTTTACTTATAGAATTTGGTTTGCAGAGTAGTTAAAATTCAGTAGATTGACTTTGTCCTGTCACCAAAGATAAAAGTCTTCTTTCTGTTTCCTCCCCATGGTATTCTAAGTATTTAAACTCTTTGCTTTTAGAAAACTATTAGCTTTCTTGATAGACAATTTCCACATAGTTTGGTCAGATTCATAGATTTAAGTAGGCCCAATGACACACACATTCTTCTGTGTTGTCCAAGATTATCACAGAATCTTGCTTTAGTCCCTGACACGAGACAGAATCCACTGGGTATCAGCCCTGGAAATGCAGTCATTTAACACAGAGAGAAAATAGACCCTTTCTTTGAAAGTAATTTTCAGAAACAGTGCTCTCTGAAGCAGAACATTCTGGAATATTATGTCCCTCAAAGCATTTGGGTCCTTCAGCTTAAATGTATATCTCTTATCATAAACCATTATCTACCTTGAAATTCCAGAATGCAAAAGTCTGTTGCTTATAAACAGTGTATTTATATGTTAAATATCTGTAGCTCATGGACCTTCATTCCTTTTTCATTCTTATTGCCCTGAAGACAATTTCTAAAATGATTTTAGAGATATGGAGTAGTAAATGACATAGTCCTGTGAAAGAGCAGTTTAATTCAAAATGTCCCAACTAATCATTTGGCTTTTTATGAGTGCTTCAAGGTAGGTTAAGGTGGAACAGCGACTGAGTGTATGCTCTCTCATTTGTAATTAAGGTACAGGAGCTCAGGATTTTATTAAACAGTATCATATGACTGTTTAATTGCTAAGGGAGATACAGTAGATTGGTCCTCTGTGCTACCAAAACATTTGCTGACTATATGATGCAACTTATGATGTAACATTTTATCTATTTCTATATGATATGCTTATAAAATTAAAAAGTATAATTTATGTTACTAACTCAAATTTGGGTTGTCAAAAAAAAATTCGTTTGGATTTTTCCATAGCATCATACATAAAAATCTGAACAAACACTTTGGCCAACCCAATAGTAGTTTTATAATTTCTACATTTTTCTATATATTAATTTATCAGTGACCTGTATTTATCTCCTTTTTCTGCTTTGCTGTTGTTGTTGTGGTTCAGTTGCTCAGTCGTGTCTGACTTTGCAAATCCATGGACTGTAGCACACCAGGCTTCCCTGTCCATCACCAACTCCCAGAGCTTGTTTCAACTCATGTCCATGGAGTCAGTGGTGCCATACAACCATCTCATCCTCTGTTGTCCCCGTCTTCTCCTGCCTTCAATCTTTCACAGCATCAGGGTCTTTTCTAATGAGTCAGCTCCTCACATCAGGTGGCCAAAGTATTGTAGCTTCCGTCCTTCTAATGAATATTCAGAATTGATTTCCTTTAGGATAGACAGGTTTGATATCCTTGCAGTCCAAGGGCCTCTCAAGAGTCTTCTCCAACATCACAGTTCAAAAGCATCAATTCTTCAGCACTCAACCTTCTTTATGGTTCAATTCTCACATCCATACATGACTACTGGAAAAACCATAGGTTTGACTATACAGACTTTCTTTAAAACTTACTAAAATAGAACTAAACCTTAATGAAAACTGTGTTCTTAATACAAAGATTTGAAATATGTAGTTTTTTTTTTTTTTCCTTATGAAAACAAAGTAAGGGAAGCTTCATGTCTATAATCTAAGGCCTGAGATATTTACTATGGTTTTATCTTAATTTAATGGGTTACTGTATCTACTTAGTAGCTGCCTTGAGACTTTGTTTGATCAAATAGCTATCATCAGTCAAAAACGACAATGTAGTCAGGCTCATTAAAGCTTCAGTTGATTTTTTTAAAGTAACATCTAAGTCTATTCAACATTACAAACAAGCTTTCAAAATACTTAGCAGCAATTTTTCTTAGTAAGATTTAGAGAAAATTGAAGAAAGCTTTTTAAGCAGGAAAATGATAACCTTCTATGGAAGAAATTATTTTTATGTATTCTTAACTGCTAAACTCTAATGCTTGGAATACTTCAATTAAGAAAGATTTTTGAAATGTAGGTAGATTTGTGTGCATGCCTTTCTGCATGTGAATATATGTGTGTATATATATATCTCCATCAGTTCAGTTCAGTTCAGTCAGTTCAGTCACTCAGTTGTGTCGGACTCTCCGCGACCCCATGAATCACATCACGCCAGGCCTCCCTGTCCATCACCAAATCCCAGAGTTCACTCAAACTCATGTCCACAGAGTCGGTGATGCCATCCAGCCATCTCACTCTCGGTCATCCCCTTCTCCTCCCGCCCCCAACCTTTCCCAGCATCAGTCTTTTCCAGTGAGTCAACTCATCGCATGAGGTGGCCAAAGTATTGGAGTTTCAGCTTTAGCATCAGTCCTTCCAATGAACACCCAGGATTGATTTCCCTTAGAATGGACTGGTTGGATCTCCTGGCGGTACAAGGGACTCTAAAGAGTCTTCTCCAACACCACAGTTCAAAAGCATCAATTCTTCGGTGATCAGCTTTCTTCACAGTCCAATTCTCACATCCATACATGACCACGGGAAAAACCATAGCCTTGACTAGACAGACCTTTGTTGGCAAAGTAATGTCTCTGCTTTTCAATATATTATCAAGGTTGGTCATAACTTTCCTTCCAAGGAGTAAGCGTCTTTTAATTTCATGGGACTGGTTCCAAATAGGAAAAGGAGTGCGTCAAGGCTGTATATTGTCACCTTCCTTATTTAACTTATATGCAGAGTACATCATGAGGAACGCTGGGCTGGAAGAAGCAGAAGATGGAATCAAGGTTGCTGGAAGAAATATCAATAATCTCAAATATGCAGATGACACTACCCTTATGGCAGAAAGTGAAGAGGAACGCAAAAGCCTCTTGTTGAAAGTGAAAGAGGAGAGTGAAAAGGTTGGCTTGAAGCTCAACATTCAGAAAACAAAGATCATGGCATCTGGTCCCATCACTTCATGGGAAATAGATGGAAAAACAGTGGAAACAGTGTCAGACTTTATTTTGGGGGGCTCCAAAATCACTGCAGATGCATATCTCCATAAATAACTAAAAATAATATTATTTCACAGATAAAAATAACTATGCTGCTAAGTCGCTTCAGTCATGTCCGACTCTATGCAACCCAACCGACAGCAGCCCACAAGGCTCCACCGTCCCTGGGATTCTCCAGGCAAGAACACTGGAGTGGGTTGCTGTTTCCTTCTCCAATGCATGAAAGTGAAAAGTGAAAGTGAAGTCGTTCAGTCCTGTGCGACCCTCAATGACCCCATGGACTGCAGCTTACCAGGCTCCTCCGTCCATGGGATTTTCCAGGCAGGAGTACTGGAGTGGGTTGCCATTGCCTTCTATGCTGCTGCTAAGTCACTTCAGTCGTGTCCGATTCTGTGTGACCCCACAGACGGAAGCCCACCAGGCTCTCCCGTCCCTGGGATTCTCCAGGCAAGAACACTGGAGTGGCTTGCCATTTCCTTCTCCAATGTGTGAAAGTGAAAGTGAAGTCGCTCAGTCGTGTCCTACCCCCAGCGACCCCACGGACTGCAGCCTACCAGGCTCCTCCATCCATGGGATTTTCTAGGCAAGAGTACTGGAGTGGCTTGCCATTGCCTTCTCCGATTGCCTTCTATACATAAGTGTAAATGTTATAATATAAATATTATAACATAAATGTTATGAGTGAGTGAAGTGAGTGAAAGTCACTCAGTCGTGTCCGACTCTTTGCAACCCCATGGACTCTATAGTCCGTGGAATTCTGCAGACCAAAATACTGCATTGGGTAGCCTTTCCCTTCTACAGGGGATTTTCCCAACCAAGGAATCGAACCCAGGTCTCCCACATTGCAGAAAGATTCTTTACCAATTAAGCTATCAGAAATGTTATAATATATAAGTATTTTTTACATATATAAAATACCTTAAATATATTTTCCTTCAGGGTATGTATATATACATACATATAAATATATATCTTTTATTCAAAGATTTCATTGGAATCTTTCATATAAGATATTTCTAAACCCAAGAATTAAATGAAACTTCATTATTTCTAAACCACATTTTGGGAACATATATCAACTATAAAGACCAAGCTTCCTACTCCACTATCTTGCTAATACCATACTATATAACTTCAATGAGGTTTCGCATTGGAAAAGACCCTGATGCTGGGAAAGACTGAAGGCAGGAGGAGAAGAGGATGACAGAGGATAGATGGTTAGATGGCATCACTGACTCAATGGATATGAGTTTGAGTAAACTCCAGGAGATGGTGAAGATCAGGGGAGCTTGGCATACTGCAGCCCATGGAGTTGCAGAGTCAGACATATCTGAGTGACTGAACTGGACTGAAGTGAACTGAACTAACATAATGTTAATTATGACTTAGGACATGACTTGGTGACTGGACAATAACAATTTTTATTGTATTGCCATTTTTGTTTATTTCTTTGGAGAATACTTGAAAATATAAACTGAAGAAAATATTTTCAAAATGTTTTAAATTTATGTGTCTATTTTACCTATTTGTTTTTACTGGAAACATATCGTGTTTTTTACTTGTTGTTCTCAGTCATAAAAGGCTCTAGTGTAGGTTGTGGTATATTGTATAATTTTACTGTCTACATATTCTCTTGTGCAGCATCCTGTTTGTTGAGAGAAGGTATTTTTCAGACTGAAAAACATGAACAAAGCTCAGTAAGCCAGAGGGAGTATGGTTTCAAGTATGTAAGATAAAGTCTATCAAAACAACTTTATACCTGCTTACTTCAAAAGAAATAAATTTATATGCAGGAACTCACCTTTCTGTAGGTGCGCAATACAAAAGTAAGAGATTCTTATTCTTACTATCTTTTACTAATACCATAATGTCAGTTTTTAATCTCCCATCCCCCAAAGATAACATTTTAACTTTATTTGCTTTGCCTGATCAGTTGTCCAAATGGTAATGTTGGAATCTTATGTCTTTTTTTTCTTGCTAATTTTCCTAATTATGATTGATTTTATATTTTGAATTCGTACAGTTTCCAGAAAGTGCTTTAATAAGTGATCATTTTGTAAAATACTGTAAACTCAAAATTCATAGTGTCTTCTGTAATGATGTAATCATTTGATGCATGAGAAAATTGTCAAATGTTTTGTTTTTATTATTTTACTCGTTACTGACAAGAAGGAAAATTGCAAATCAAACCAAAAAAAATCCAACTTATTTCTAGATGTTCTGTATAATATTTTTCTTTGGCTTTGAAAAATCATTTTATAATAATACACTGCTTTTTTCTAGTTATAAAAGATAATCTTAATCTTTTAGGTAAATATTTTATAAAATCTAGAAAATGAAGAAATAGATAATAAGTCAGCAACATTATCTAAAATACCTTTACTCAGAGAACTTCTGAGAACATTTTGGTACATGTATTTTCAGTTTTGCTTTCCTTTAAAATATACGTGGTTCTCATAAAATTTAAACGATAAGGCATTATAGTTTTATATCTACATTCTGCTATGTTAATTCCACATCATAGCATGAGAACTTTTCCTTCTACTTAAATGTATTATGATAGCATGTTTCATACTATTTGTTTTAGCACATAATTTAATTAACAAGTATCCGATTATTAGATTCTGATACTATTTCATAAATGTTAACTTCTTTAAATAATGCATAGTAAATCATGGCTCATAAATCATCATGTGTGTGTTTGATTATGCCCTTAGGTATATTCTCAGACATTGAATTACCAAGTCAAAGTGTATGTAGCTAAGAATATTGCTACAAGTACTGCACATGTACATGTAATGACATAATTTTATCAAAAAAATGAGTCACACCCTCTGCTAGATACTAAAAATTACAAGGCATAGTGAATTTAGAAATGATGCCTAAATGGGTTAAAATGTATAACACATTGATCATTAAAACTAGATAAATACAGGGAGTTAATTAGCTTCTAAACTTTTTAGCAAAGAAAGGGTAAAAGGTGACTTCAGTGGAGATGTTATTTGTATTGTGAGTGTTAGAAATTCAACAGTACTTCTTTAGATGAAGCCCTCTTAATGGGGGAGGATTAATATTCTATAACATATAAAATAATTTACAATTTTTAATATATGCACTATTTGCTTAAACATGTATTTATTGCATTGTTTCTTTTAAAAATCATGAATATAAGTTGCTGGCAACAAATCAAAATGCATTTCTAAAAAGTTCATTATATGGAGGGTCAGCCTGATCTGTTCAAACTATTCATTTGTTTCTGGTCTCTAAAGAAAAATATGTGTAAAATTAAATGTTAGGATATAGCACAAGTGCAGATGGGGTGGATATATTTCTTTAAAATACTTAGCTTTGAGAAGTGTATGTCGACCGACATTTTGTTAAATAATGAGACATAGTGTGTTGGAGGTCATGCACTGTATATCCAAAAGATCACACAACGAATTTGCTTATAGGGTTTGTGTGTGTGTGTGTGTGTGTGTGCAAGCATAGGGGAAGAATGATACTAAGACAGTGTCTACACTTCCAGTAACCCTGAGTTTCATCCTTTTCATATTCACAAAGAAATTATATGTACACAAAGACCAGAAATGAACAGTTTTAGAGCATAAATGGGCTTTGACTTTAGACTGAAATGCAGTTAACACAGAGGTGTCTTAGGGGTCTAGAAACCAGAGAACTAGTTTGTCATTTGTTTTTTTATCATATTCAGTGGACTTGAATCTTCTTTTTAAAAAATACTGTTAAATAAAAAGTGCCAAACATTGGAAAAAAGCTTGTGAACAAAGCAAGTGTATAAGATTCTTAGACTCATCTGTCCTGGGCCTTCTCTATTGTTTGCATATAAAGTTGTATACAATTTCTACTTTTTAACATTGTGGTGTCCATCAGTTCTTTCAAAAGATTTTCAGGTGGTTAACAAGCGGAAGTGTTTACCTGACTTGTCCCGTGACTGGCTTGTCCCATGAAATATAGACTCCATAAGTACCAGCAGTTAAGATTACTTTCTATGGAATCAAAGGCCAATAAAAGCCTGAAATATCACAGGACACTTAATATTATTTCAGACACATGCAATGTTCCAAGTGAATAGTTATGTCTGAAGCTGTTCATTCCTTGTGTCACAGAGGATCTGAAAATAATCATGCAAACCTATTATTTTAAAACAAGATGGCATCAATATATTTTTCTTTACACACAAAGGAAGATAAGAAAATATAAAATTAGTTAAATAAAAATGAATGGGTATTTATATATCTTATAAAATTATATGCATAAATTAACAGATTTAAATATCATTTATGATTATTAATTAGAAGAAAAATACCTTGAGATTAAATGTTATCTTTCAGAGGAAATTCAAGGACAAGTATTTTATGGTTACTACATGCAGGGAAAAAAAAAAAAAAAAAAGATTATAGTCCTGTGTATAACATTTCATTTTCTAAGTCTATTAAATTATTTCCTGCAGCATGCTTTCATTATTTAAAATTCTATTTCATCCTTCAGAATCAACCACTGTTTCCTCTCTCCTCTCAGTTCGGAGTTTCTATCACAAGCAGTTGCTAATTAGGAGAGCCTCTGGCCTCAAGGCTCTGTCCAAAATCCTGTTTGTTACCACTGGGTGAATCAGTGGAATCTGAAAAATAAAAATAAAAACTATATCATAGGGGGAATGTAATATTTTGCTTCTACATAAGCTTGGCAAATAATTTACAGTTTCTTTACCTTTATTTTTTTGTTATTAATAAAAGTAAGGTAAAAGAGAAATGATGTACAAATTACTGACATAAACATAAACAACCATGTGGAACCATATGTGAAACGAATCGCCAGTTCAGGGTAGATGCATGTTACAGGATGCTCAGGGCTGGTATGCAGGGATGACCCAGAGGGAGGATAAGGGGAGGAGGGAGGGGGTTCCGGAGGGGGAACTCATGTACACCCGGGGTGGATTCATGTCAATGTATGGCAAAATCAGCCAATATAATATTGTAAAATAATTAGCCTCCAATAAAAATTAAAAAAAAAAAAATTCAGATGATCTCAAAAAAACTACACCACAGGGAAGAAAATAGTTCTATACTTTCCCATCTTGTAGTCACTGAATAATTCTTAAGATTGTTAGAAAAACATAAATTGATAAGTATTTGTAAAATATGAAGAGAATCCATTAGGAAAATAACATAATATGCAAAATGCAAAAAATAACTTAAAAATAAATTGCAGTCTAGCAAAAACTGACATGCGGGAAAGAAAAAGTACAAAATATATGCAAGATTTAAAATAAGAGCAAAATTAAGATGTGTATAGCTATTTTGTTTAAAGAGAAAGAATTGGGAGAGGACAAGAAGATGGCGGAGGAATAGGATGGGGCGACCACTTTCTTCCCCACAAATTCAGCAAAAGATCATTTGAACGCTGAGTAAATCCCACAAAACACCTTCTGAATGCCAGCAGAGGACATCAGGCACCCAGAAAAGCAGCCCATTGTCTTCAAAAGGAGGTAGGAAATAGTATAAAAGATAAAAAAACAGGCAAAAGAGGGAGGGACGGAGCTCCATCCCAGGAAGGGAGGCTTAAAAATAAAACACCTGGAAACACTCACTAACGAGTCCGTGGCAAGCCTTGGAAACTCTGAGGGCCACGTAACCGGGAGAAAAAAGGAATAAATAATTAAAACCCAAAGACTAAGTGCCCAGAGGAAACTCCCAGTGGAGAAGTGGCGCAGACACGTGCACCCCCCACTAGCAAGCGGGGACGGGCAGGGAGGCACGGGCGACAGGGCTAAGAGTGAGGAACAGGCCTGAACACCCCGAGGGCAATCTGAGGGCGCTAATGAGAGATAGCTAAGCAGACTGTGGGATAGAGATCCCGCGGAAAGGCAAAAAGCCTGCAAAAAGGCAAAACGCCCCAACCTAAGACTCGACCAGCCCCCTCACAGAACAAAGGACTGAACAGAGCAAGCCAGTTGTGGTAGGCCCATCCCCCAAACCCCGCTGAGACAGGTGTGGGGGGGAGGGTGGCCAGAGCCGTAAGGGGGCTTCCTCGGCCCCAGAGAGACTCCCCATACCAAGCGCAGGAAGGCTTAGTTGCTAACCAAGATTTCTTGGTTTCGGGCCGGTATATATCCGCTTGAGAAGGTGCGCCAGTTGTACATCCAGAAAACCGAGCGGCAGGGACTGGGGAGGCACTAAGTTGCAGCGACTGGGCTCGCCAAACGCCTGGTCACCTGAGCTGCTCAGACCGGGGAAGACACAAAATGCAGGCCCAATCAAGTCTGCACCTTTTTGGAGTACCCAAGTACCTGAACCTGAGCCGCTCAGACCTGGGAAGTGCATACACCCCAGGGCCAGCATCGGACAGTTCCCAGCAGAGCAACCTAGAGCCTGAGCAGCATAAACAGGGAAAGCACACATGCTGCTAAGGGGCACAATCCCAACATAGCTGAGACATTGCGAGCACTCCCCACAGATGCCAGTGATACTTGCTAGCAGCGTCCCTCCCTCCCCACAGCAGGACTGAACAGGTGAGCCTATAAAAGCGTCCACCATCACTCCCTTGTGTCAGGATGGAAATCAGACACTGAAGAGACCAGCAAACAGAAGAGCTTAAACAGAAGGAACTACCTTGGAAGTGACAGATAGAGAAGTCTTGAGCCTACTGCAAGAATAAGACTGAAAACAAGAGGCAGAGCATAAGTCCAGATCCTGAAAACACCAGAGATCTCCTGTTCCAGGGAACATTAATTGATAGGAGCTCAGCAAATGCCTCCATACATACACTGAAATCAGGCACCACCCAAGGGTCAACAAGTTTCAAAGAAAGACATACCATTCAAATTTGCCAGCAACACAGGAGAATAGCCCTGAACTTCAATATACAGGTTTCCCAAAGTCACTCCATACCCATTGAAATCTCAAACTCATTACTGGACACTTCATTGCACTCCAGAGAAAAGAAATCCAGCTCCACCCACCAGAACACCGACACAAGCTTCCCTAACCAGGGAACATTGACAAGCCACCCTTCCAACCCCACACACAGCAAGGAAACTACACAATAAAGAGAACTCCACAAACTGTCAGAAGACGGAAAGGCCACCCCAAGCACATCAAAATAAGCAAGATGAAGATGCAGAGAAATACCCAGCAAGTAAAGGAACAGGAAAAATGCCCACCAACACAAACAAAAGAGGAAGATATAGGGAACCTACCTGATAAAGAATTTCGAATTTTAATTGTGAAAATGATTCAAAATCTGGAAAGCAAAATGGAGTTATAGATAAACTGGAGAAAAGAATTGAAAAGATGCAAGAAATGTTTAAAAAGGACTTAGAGGAAATAAAAGAGAGTCAATATACAATGAATAATGCAATAGATGAGATCAGAAACACTCTGGAGGGAACAAACAGTAGAATAACGGAGGCCGAAGACAGGATAAGTGAGTTAGAAGATAGAATTGTAGAAATAAATGAAACAGAGATGGCAAAAGAAAGAAGAATTAAAAGAAATGAGGACAATATTAGAGACCTCTGAGACAATGTTAAATGCACCAACATCCGAATCATAGGAGTCCCAGAAGAAGACAAAAAGAAAGACCATACGAGAATACTTGACGAGATAATAGTTGAAAACGTCCCTAAAATGGGGAAGGAAATAATCATCCAAGTCCAAGAAACACAGAGAGTCCCTAACAGGATAAACCCAAGGCGAAATACCCCAAGGCACATATTAATCAAATTAACAAAGATCAAACACAAAGAACGAATATTAAACAAAGCAAGGGAAAAGCAACAAAAAACACACAAGGGGATCCCCATAAGGATAACGGTTGATCTTTCAACAGAAACTCTTCAGGCCAGGAGGGAATGGCAAGACATACTTAAAGTGATGAAAGAAAATAACCTACAGCCCAGATTACTATACCCAGCAGGGATCTCATTCCAATATGAAGGAGAAATCAAAAGCTTTACAGACAAGCAAAAGCTGAGAGAATTCAGCATCACCAAACCAGCTCTCCAACAAATATTAAAGGATCTTCTCTAGACAGGAAACACAGAAAGGGTGTATAAACTCAAACCCCCCAAAATAAAGAAAATGGCAATGGGATCATACTTATCAATAATCACCTTAAACGTAAATGGGTTAAATGCCCCAACCAAAAAACAAAGGCTGGCTGAATGGATACAAAAACAAGACCCCCATATGTGTTGTCTGCAAGAGACCCACCTCAAAACGAGGGACACATACAGACTGAAAGTGAAGGGCTGGAAAAAGATATTCCATGCAAATAGAGACCAAAAGAAAGCAGGAGTAGCAATATTCATATCAGATAAAATAGACTTTAAAACAAAGGCTGTGAAAAGAGACAAAGAAGGAAACTACATAATGATCAAAGGATCAATCCATGAAGAAGACATAACAATTATAAATATTTATGCACCCAAATAGGAACCCCACAATATGTAAGAAAATTACTAACAAGTATGAAAGGGGAAATTAACAACGCAATAATAGTGGGAGATTTTAATACTCACACCTATGAATAGATCAACTAAACAGAAAATTAGCATGGAAACACAAACTTTAAATGATACAATAGACCAGTTAGACCTAATAGATCTCTATAGGACATTTCACCCCCAAAACGATGAGTTTCACCTTTTTCCCAAGTGCACACGGAACCTTTTCCAGGATAGATCACATCCTGGGCCATAAATTTAGCCTTGGTAAATTCAAAAAAATTGAAATCATTCCAAGCATCTTTTCTGACCACAATGCAGTAAGATTAGATCTCAGTTACAGGAGAAAAACTATTAAAAATATCAACATATGGAGGCTGAACAACACGCTGCTGAAAAATGAACAAATCATAGAAGAAATCAAAGAGAAATAAAAATATGCATAGAAATGAATGAAAATGAAAACACAACAACCCAAAACCTCTGGGACACTGTAAAAGCAGTGCTAAGGGGAAGGTTCATAGCCATAAAGGCACACCTCAAGAAACAAGAAAAAAGTCAACTAAATAACCTAACTCTACATCTAAAGAAACTAGAAAAGGAAGAAATGAAGAACCCCAGGGTTAGTAGAAGGAAATAAACCGTAAAAATTAGGGCAGAAATAAATGCAAAAGAAACAAAAGAGACCGTAGCAAAAATCAGCAAAGCCAAAAGCTGGTTGTTTGGGAAGGTAAATAATATTGACAAAACACTAGCCAGACTCATCAAGAAACAAAGGGAGAAGAACCTAATCAATAAAATTAGAAATGAAAATGGAGAGATCACAACCGACAACACAGAAATACAAAGGATCATTAGAGAATACTATCAGCAATTCTATGGCAATAAAATGAATAACTTGGAAGACATGGACAAATTCTTAGAAAAGTACGACTTTCCAAAACTAAACCAGGAAGAAATAGAAAATCTTACAGACCCATCACAAGCACAGAATTAGAGGCTGTAATCAGAATTATTCCAGCAAACAAAAGCCCAGGTCCAGATGGTTTCACAGCTGAATTCTACCAGAAATTTAGAGAAGAGCTAACACCTATTCTACTCAAACTCTTCCCGAAAATTGCTGAGGAAGGGAAACTTCCAAACTCATTCTATGAGACCACCATCACCCTAATCCCAAAACCTGGTAAAGATCCCACAAAAAAAGAAAACTACAGGCCAATATCACTGATGAACATAGATGCAAAAATCCTTAACAAAATTCTAGCAATCAGAATCCAACAACACATTAAGAAGATCATACATCATGACCAATTGGCATTTATCCCAGGAATGCAAGGATTCTTCAATATCCGCAAATCAATCAATGTAATACAACACATTAACAAACTGAAAAATAAAATCATATGATTATCTCAGTAGATGCAGAGAAAGCCTTTGACAAAATACAACATCCATTTATGATAAAAAACCCTCCAGAAAGTGGGAATAGAAGGGACATATCTCAACATAATAAAAGCTATATATGACAAACCCACAGCAAACATTATCCTCAATGGTGAAAAACTGAAAGCATTTCCCCTAAAGTCAGGAAAAAGACAAGGGTGCCCACTCTCACCCCTACTATTCAACATAGTTCTGGAAGTTTTGGCTACAGCAATCAGAGCAGACAAAGACATAAAAGGAATCCAAATTGGAAAAGAAGTAAAACTTTCACTGTTCGCTTATGACATGATCCTCTACACAGAAAACCCTAAAGACTCTACCAGAAAACAACTAGTGCTAATCAATGAATACAGTAAAGTTGCAGGACATAAAATCAACACACAGAAATCCCTTGCATTCCTATATGAGAAAATAGAATTTCCTAATAATGAGAAAATAGAAAGAGAAATTAAGGAAACTATTCCATTCACTGTTGCAATGAAAAGAATTAAATACTTAGGAATATATTTTCCTAAAGAAACAAAAGAGTTGTACATAAAAAACTATAAAACACTGGTGAAAGTTATAAAAGAGGACACTGATAGATGGAGAAATATACCGTGTTTGTGGATTGGAAGAAAAAATATTGTGAAAATGAGTATATTACCCAAAGTAATTTAAACATTCAATGAAATCCCTATCAAGCTACCAACGATATTTTTCACAGAGCTAGAACAAATAATCTCACAATTTGTATGGAAAAACAAAAAACCTCGAATAGCCAAAGCAATCTTGAGGAAGAAGGATGGAATTGGGGAATCAACCTGCCGGACTACAAAGCTACAGTCATCAAGACAGTACGGTACTGGCATAGAGACAGAAATATAGATCAATGGAACAAAACAGAAAGCCCAGAGATAAATCCATGCACCTATGGACATCTTATCTTTGACAAAGGAGGCAAGAATATAAAATGAAGAAAAGACAGTCTCCTTAACAAGTGGTGCTGGGGAAACTGGTCAGCCACTTGTAAAAGAATGAAACTAGAACACTTCCTAACACCATATACAAAAATAAACTCAAAATGGACTAAAGATCTAAATGTAAGACCAGAAACTATAAAACTCCTAGAGGAGAACATAGGCAAAACACTCTCTGACATAAATCACAGCAGGATCCTCCATGACCCACCTCCCAGAATAAAATAAAAGCAAAAATAAACAAATGGGACATAATTAAAATTAAAAGCTTCTGCACAGCAAAGAAAACTACAAGCAAGGTGAAAAGACAGCCTTCAGAATGGGAGAAAATAATAGCAAATGAAGCAAATGATAAAGGATTAATCTCCAAAATATACAAGCAGCTCCTGCAGCTCAATTCCAGAAAAATAAATGACCCAATCAAAAAATGGACCAAAGAACTAAACAGACATTTCTCCAAAGAAGACATAAAGATGGCTAACAAACACATGTAAAAATGCTCAACATCCCTCATAAGCAGAGAAATGGAAATCAAAACCACAATGAGATTCCATTTCACACAAGTCAGAATGACTGCTATCCAAAAGTCTGCAAGCAATAAATGCTGGAGAGGGTGTGGAGAGAAGGGAACCCTCTTACCCTGTTGGTGGGAATGCCAACTAGTACAGCCACTATGGAGAACAGTGTGGAGATTCCTCAAAACCTGGAAATAGAACTTCCATACGACCCGGCAATCGCACTCCTGGGCATACACACAGAGGAAACCAGAACTGAAAGAGACACATGTACTCCAATGTTCATTGCAGCACTGTTTATAATAGCCAGGACATGGAAGCAACCTAGATGTCCATCTGCAGATGAATGGATAAGAAAGCTGTGGTACATATACACAATGGAATATTATTCAGCCATTAGAAAGAATACATTTGAATCAGTTCTAATGAGGTGGATGGAATTGGAGCCTATTATACAGAGTGAAGTAGGCCAGAAAGAAAAACACCAATACAGTATACTAATGCATATATATGGAATTTAGAAAGATGGTAACCTTAAACCTGTATTTGAGACAGCAAAAGAGACACAGGTGTATAGAACAGTCTTTGGGACTCTGTGGGAGAGGGTGAGGGTGGGATGATTTGGGAGAATGCCATTGAAACATGTATATCATCATATGTGAAATGTATCACCAGTCCAGGTGCAAAGCATGATACAGGATGCTTGGGCTGGTGCATGGGGATGACCCAGAGGGAGGATATGGGAAGGAGGGAGGTGGGAGGGGGGTTTAAAAGGGGGAACTCATGTACACCCGGGGTGGATTCATGTCAATATATGGCAAAACCAACCAATATAATATTGTAAAGTAATTAGCCTCCAGTAAAAAATTTTTTTAAAAAATTAAAATAAAATTTAAAAAAATAAAAATAAAAACAAACAAAAAAATAGTAAAATGTCCCCATTAAAAAAACAAATAAATAAAGACAGAATTTCTGTTTGAAATAAGAATTTTTTTAAAAAAATTCAGAGTCACATGCTTTATATGATGGCTAAGTTTATTATTTTTTTTATTTCATTGGAGGCTAATTACTTTACAATATTATATTGGTTGGTTTTGCCATACATTGACATGAATCTGCCCCGTTTGTACATGTGTTCCGCTTCCTGAACCCCCCCACCTGCCTCCCTCCCATATCCTCCCTCTGGGTCATCCCCGTGCACCAGCCCCTAGCATCTTGTATAAATCATAGAAAGAATGATATGGGAGAGTTAAAAGACATATTCAGTACATAAGGACTCACAAAACACACTCCTTGTGTTTTTTTCCCCTCAAAATTAAACAAAAAACAAAAAAGATTTTATTTTTGCTTCAAAGTTTTAAGAGAAATTATCTCTGTTTGTCAGAATACAGAAATGTGTTTTTTCTTTCCACTTATGATATTTATTCTCCAAAAGATTAAAATTTACCTGCATTAGTAGCTTTTTTTTTAATTTTCAAAATGAGGAAACTAAGGAAGAAAGGGAGAGAAAATGGGAGGGTGGGCAGGTGAGATTTTTCAACAGCACTGGCAACTGTGGGGGAAATATTCCAAAGAACTGAGTTTTCAAAATTGAGCATTAATCTGGTGATAGGGAATTCCTTCGTTGCTCAGCTGGTGAAGAATCCACCAGGAGGCCCTGGTTTGGTTCCTGAGTTGGGAAGATCCCTTGGAGAAGGGATAGGCTAGCCATTTCAGAATTCTTGGGCTTCCTTGGTGGCTCAGATGGTAAAAAATCTGCCTGTAATGCGGGACACCTGGGTTTGATCCCTGGGTTGGGAAGGTCCCATGGAGGAGGGCATTGCAACCCACTCCAGTCTTCTTGCCTGGAGAATCCCCAAGGACAGAGGAGCCTGGCAGGCTGCAGAGCACGAGGTCGCAAAGACTCGGACAGGACCCAGGGCACACGCTAGTGATGGGGCAAGGGAACAAGAGAAATGGGGCAAATGTTCCAATTCGACACAATGTTTAGTCACATAATTTTGGCTGGATTTTCTTAAATGCCTGTGCTTTAGAAAAAGATGAGTTTAAGATGAGCCCACAGATGACAAATGAAGTAAAATTCATTCAGTCGTGTCAGACTATTTGCGACCGTGGAATTCTCCCGGCCAAAATACTGGAGTGGGTAGCCTTTCCCATATCCAGGGGATCTTCCCAACCCAGGGATTGAACCCGGGTCTCCCACATTGCAGGCAGATTCTTTACCAGCTGAGCCACCAGGGAATCCCGAGAATACTAGAGTGGGTAGCCTATCCCTTCTACAGCATATCTTCCAGACCCAGGAATCCAACTGGCTTTTCCCACATTGGAGGAGGATTCTTTGCCAACTGAGCTATGAGAGAAGCCACAGATGAGAAACACATGGGTAAATCAGAAACAGCATTGTAAGCCATTTATTTACATAGTAGAATTTAATTTTGATAAAATTAAATTATGTTAAGGTTTATGAAATGCATTAAGCTTGTTTTATGCCCTAGAATTGTTATTAAATAATTCTGTGTAGCTTCTTTTCTGTCCCACATTCTCAGTTAAACCCTTCAACATCTGACTGTTTTACTTTTTTATATTAAATGAATTAGATAATCCATTAAACAAATGGGAGGAAATAGCATTAATGATATGTTGCACTTGCATTATGAAGTTAATTGGATCAACTAAATTAGTTCATTTACATTCATGCCTGCACACGTTTTAAGATTAAAAGCAGGAAATCATCGACAGAACTCAGATTTCTGGGATCTTCTCTCTTCATTATAAAGCAGAGGTCTGTAATGTATTTATTCCCTGAACCACCAATGAGACCACATACCAGTAAAAAGCTTGAAGTTTAAAGAAAAAAAGAGAATGAGGGGGAAAAAAAAAAGAGAGACAGAAAAGAAAGACAAGAGAAGAATCACAGAAATTTCAATAAGTCATAGAATCCTAAAAATCTATTTAACCTTATTTTTTAGAGTGACAACCACACATCACTGTGGTCTGGCTTCAAACACCATTATATTCCAGGAAAGAACTAATTGAGGTGGTGGAAAACTCCAACGTTCAGAGTGCTCTGTAGTAGGAAAGAGCTTTCCTTGAGAGTAAGATCCTACTCTGGACATAGTCTCAAGGCTCAGATTAACCTTAAATCAGGGTGGTGGTGTTTGGTCACTGAGACAGTTCTGACTCTATTTGATCCCACGTACTTAGCCCACCAGGTTCCTCTATCCATGGGATTCTCCAGCAAGAATATTCGAGTGACTTGTCATTTCCTTCTCCAGGGGATCTTCCCAACTCAGGGATCAAAACCATGTGTCCTACATTGGCAGGCAGATTCTTTACTACTGAGTCACCTAGGAAGCCACAAACTCAATCTACCTGGATACTAACAATTCTGGTTATTCCAAGGTTCTCAGTTAAGGTTAACATTAGAAATTTCATCTCTAGAATGAAAGATGAAATGCCCTGTCTGTTTACTGTCAGCACTCAATTACCTATTTTAATGTCATAGATTTCATTGCACTATGAGATGTTACTTCCTACGGTACCCAATTATCCATTACATTAAGAATGTACTCAACCAGTCTAATTCTAAGATTTGTATCATAATATACATTTCATCTTTTTTTTTTTTTTTTTTTACATTTAGAAGCAAAAATTGATTTGGTGTTGTATTCACTCTAAGTCTACAGTAAGCAGCAAATTTTAGTCTCTGAGTATGTGGCTCTTGATTTGAAGCAGTTCTAGTCATCAGTAAGTTCTTCCAACACCCATAAGAGGTAATTGGTTAAGATCTTACAGTATGAAATTATTTCATTTTATTATTCAGTTCAGTTCAGTTCAGTCGCTCAGTCGTGCCCGACTCTTTGCTACCTCACAAATCGCAGCACAACAGGCCTCCCTGTCCATCACCAACTCCCGGAGTTTACCCTAACTCATGTCCATCGAGTCGCTGATGCCATCCAGTCATCTCATCCTATGTCGTCCCCTTCTTCTCCTGCCCCCAATCCCTCCCAACATCAGCGTCTTTTCCAATAAGTCAACTCTTCTTATGAGGTGGCCAAAGTATTGGAGTTTCAGCTTCAGCATCAGTCTTTCCAATGAACACCCAGGACTGATGTCCTCTAGAATGGACTGGTTGGATCTCATTGCTGTCCAAGGGACTCTCAAGAGTCTTCTCCAACACCACAGTTCAAAAGCATCAATTCTTCGGTGCTCAGCTTTCTTCACAGTCCAACTCTCATGACCACTGGAAAAATCTTGACTAGACGGACCTTTGTTGACAAAGTAATGTCTCTGTTATTAATCTGCTGTCCAGGTTGGTCATAACTTTCCTTTCAAGGAGTAAGCGTCTTTAAATTTCATGGCCGCAATCACCATCTGCACTGATTTTGGAGCCCCCACAATATAAAATCTGATACTGTTTCCACTCTTTCTCCATCTATCTGCCATGAATTGATGGGACTGGATGCCATGATCTTAGTTTTCTGAATATTGAGCTTTCAGCCGACTTTTTGACTCACCTCTTTTACTTCCATCAAGACGCATTTTAGTTCCTCTTCACTTTCTGCCATAAGGGTGGTGTCATCTGCATATCTGAGGTTATTGATATTTCTCCCAGCAATCTTATTATTATTATTTTTTAAATCATTTTATTATTTTTATTGTTAAAGTCAATAACATTTGGTGACTGTGAGTCAATTAATTATTTTGTCTTTTATAGAGAAAGGTGATGTAATTATATGACAAATTAGGTTTAATACAAATTATACTACCTCAAAGAATTTGGCTAAAAATTTCAGAAATTAACATGTCACTCATAGTTGTAAATAATCCATACAAGAGTTTAGGTATTCAGAATTATTCAAGTATATTTCTGTTTGGTTTTGTTTCATAGTTTTCACTTAATATCATACACTACGTATTGTATTCCACAGTTACATTTGATTAGATGATTATTTTTATCTACCTAACACATAGAATATGTGTAGCCTAAAGCAAACATGTGATTTCAGTAATTGATACCGTATCTTTAGCAAAACATTGCGGTTTTTTTTTTTTTTAAATAAAGGATCAATACTTTACAATGTTGTGGTTTTTGCCATAAATCAACATGAATCAGCATTAGGTATACATATGTCTTCTCCCTCTTGAATCCATCTTTTCATACATTGTTTCTCTGATTTCCCCATGTTACATAGGCAACATATGTTACAAACACACATATATGTGTGTGTGTGTGTGTGTGTGTGTGTGTGTGTGTGTGTATATATTTACATATGGATGGCATCACCAACTCAATGGGAATGAGTTTGAGTAAATTCCCGGAGTTGGTGATGGACAGGGAGACCTGGCATGCTACAGTTCATGAGGTTACAAAGAGTCAAACATGAGTGAGTGAGTGACTGAACTGAACTGCTTTAAAGATATACATATGTATGTATATAAGGACTTTCCAGGTGGCACTGGTGGGAAAGAATTTGCCTCCGAATGCAGGAAATGCAAGAGATGCGTGTTTCATTCCTGGGTGGGGAATGGCAACAAACTCCACTATTTTTACCTGGAGAATCCCGTGAACAGAGGAGTCTGACAAGCTATAGCCCATAGGGTCACTAGAGTCAGACACTACTGAAGTGGCTGAGCACATCACACATGTATATATATTAACAAACATGGGTTATGTTTAATAAAAATATAGTAGAATGTCCAAATAATAATAGGAGAAAGCTAATTACACTAAGCTAACCGCCGTGAACTCCCAGATGTTCAAGCAGGTTTTAGAAAAGGCAGACGCACCAGAGATCAAATTGCCAACATCCGCTGGATCATGGAGAAAGCAAGAGAGTTCCAGAAAAACATCTATTTCTCCTTCATTGACTATGCCAAATCCTTTGACTGTGTGGATCACAATAAACTGTGGAACATTTTGAAAGAGATGGGAAAACCAGACCACCTGACCTGCCTCTTGAGAAACCTGTATGCAGGTCAGGAAGCAACAGTCAGAACTGTACATGGAACAACAGACTGGTTCAAAATAGGAAAAGGAGTATGTCAAGGCTGTATATTGTCACCTTGCTTATTTAACTTATATACAGAGTACATCATGAGGAACGCTGGGTTGGGAGAAGCACAAGCTAGAATCAAGATTGCCGGGAGAAATATCAATAATCTCAGCTATGCAGATGATACTACCCTTATGGCAGAAAGTGAAGAGGAACTCAAAAGCCTCTTGATGAAACTGAAAGAGGAGAGTGAAAATGTTGGCTTGAAACTCAATATTCAGAAAACAAAGATCATTGCACTTGGTCCCATCACTTCACGGGAAATAGAGGGAAAAACAGTGAAAACAGTGTCAGATATTATTTTTTTGGGCTCCAAAATCACTGCGAATCCTGACTGCAGCCATGAAATTAAAAGACGCTTACTCCTTAGAAGGAAAGTTATGACCAACCTTGATAATATATTAAAAAGCAGAGACATTACTTTGCCAACAAAGGTCTGTCTAGTCAAGGCTATGGTTTTTCCCGTGGTCATGTATGGATGTGAGAGTTGGACTGTGAAGAAAGCTGATCGCCGAAGAATTGATGCTTTTGAACTGTGGTGTTGGAGAAGACTCTTGAGAGTCCCTTGGAGTGCAAGGAGATCCAACCAGTCCATTCTAAAGGAGATCAATCCTGGGTGTTCATTGGAAGGACTGATGCTAAAGCTGAAACTCCAATACATTGGCCACCTCATGAGACGAGTTGACTCACTGGAAAAGACTCTGATGCTGGGAAAGGTTGGGGGTGGGAGGAGAAGGGAACGACAGAGAATGAGATGTCTGGATGGTATCACCGACTCTGTGGAAATGAGTTTGTGTGAACTCCGGTAGTTGGCGATGGACAAGGAAGCCTGGCATGCTGTGATTCATAGGGTCGCAGAGAGTCGGACACGACTGAGCAACTGAACTGAACTGAACCACATCTACACTGAGCAGAGAATCAGAAGACTTTCCTCTCTGAAACTGGAAAGCACCTGTAAACAAAATTTCATCTGTAATAAAAGCCAACCAACTACTTTGGACATGAGAAACACGGGAAACCTTTCAAAAAGCACAAGATGAAGACATAAATCTCAGCAGGATCCTCCATCACCCACCTTCCAGAATATTGGAAATAAAAGCAAAAATAAACAAATGGGACCTAATTAAAATTAAAAACTTCTGCACAGCAAAGGAAACTATAAGCAAGGTGAAAAGACAGCCTTCAGAATGGGAGAAAATAATAGCAAATGAAGAAACTGACAAAGTATTAATCTCAAAAATATACAAGTAATGCCTGCAGCTCAATTCCAGAAAAATAAATGAACCAAGCAAAAAATGGGCCATATAACTAAACAGACATTTCTCCAAAGTAGACATACAGATGGCTAACAAACACATGAAAAGATGTTCAACTTCACTCATAATCAGAGAAATGCAAATCAAAACCACAATGAGGTACCATTTCATGTCAGTCAGAATGGCTGCTATCCAAAAGTCTACAAGCAATAAATGCTGGAGAGGGTGTGGAGAATATGGAATCCTCTTACACTGTTGGCGGGAATGCAAACTATTACAACCACTGTGGAGAACAGTGTGGAGATTCCTTAAAAACCTGGAAATAGAACTGCCATACGACCCAGCAATCGTACTCCTGGGCATACACACTGAGGAAACCAGAATTGAAAGAGACACATGCACTCCAATGTTCATTGCAGCACTGTTTATATTAGCCAGGACATGGAAGCAACCTAGATGTCCATCTACAGATGAATGGATAAGAAAGCGGTGGTACATATACACAATGGAGTATTATTCAGCCATTAGAAAGAAGACATTTGAATCAGTTCTAATGAGGTGGATGAAACTGGAGCCTATTATACAGAGTGAAGTAGGCCAGAAAGAAAAATACCAATACAGTATACTAATGCATATATCTAGAATTTGAAAGATGGTAACCTTAACCCTGTATACGATACAGTAAAAGAGACACGGGTGTATAGAACAGTCTTTCGGACTCTGTGGGAGAGGACGAGGGCAGGATGATTTGGGAGAATGGCATTGAAACATGTATATTATCATATGTGAAATGAATCACCAGTCCAGGTTCAATGTATGATACAGGATGCTATGGGGCTGGTGTCCTGGGATGAACCAGAGGGATGGTATGGGGAGGGAGGAGGGAGCGGGGTTTAAGATGGGGGAATACATGTACACCCGGGGCAGATTCATGTCAATGTATGGCAAAACCAATACAATATTTTAAAGTAATTAGCCTCCAATTAAAATAAATAAATTAAAAAAAAGAGAAAAAGGGAAAAAAAAAACCCCAAAACCCAAAAAGCACAAGATGAAAAAATATTTTTTAAAATGGAAAAAATTAATGAAATTCTATTTTTAATTTATATATATTTGAAGACAATCTATAGCTTTTTCAATATTGATTTCCCCTATGAATCTATGTGGTGCCACTCTATTAATCGAAATATTCTTTGAGTTATCAGGGCATTTCAATTTTACTCATAAAAGTCTCGTATGTTTTTTTTTCAACTTTAGTTATTTTATAGTTTAGTTATTGGGAATGATATGTCTTTTGTTTTTATTATTTTTGTAAAGCAATGTAAACTTGTTACTTGTATTTGAAAGAAATCAGATATAAAGATGCTCTGAATAGGGTCTGTGAGAAGGCTCTGGCTGCTCCTGCGTGAAAGATTTAGCTTAAAAGCTTGACCAGACATCGCTGAGTAGTGACAGAACATCAGTCTTGCTTTTTCCTGTGGTCCATGATACAGAGACACAAGGCAACTCAGCTTCCTCTAGCAGCCTGGGAGAGGAAATAATTCTGGTGGCTGTCCTGTGGCGGCGGAAGACTGTCTTCCTGGCAAGGTTGTGCGTCTGGCTTCCTTCTCTCTGCAAACCCTGCCACTGACTCCACATGTACCTTGTTGGAGGGCTTGCCTGGCTGCATAAACAAGGATATCTGTCATCAGTAATTGTTCTGCATTGCCTACTCTGTAAAATTCTAAGACAAAGGTTTTACACTTCACCTGGAGGAGATACTAAAAATTGAAAACTACAGGCCCTAAATTTGGTTTCAGTCCCAAATACAGTGGATGTCCCTGGTTACTCAGCTGATAAAGAATCTGCCTGCGATATAGGAGACCCCAGTTGGGTTCCTGGGTCAGAAAGAACCCCTGGAGAATGAATAGGCTATGCACTTCAGTATTCGTGGGCTTCCTTGCTGAATCTGCCTGCAATGTGGGAGACCTGGGTTTGCTCCCTGGGTTGAAAGATCCCCTGGAGAAGGGAAAGGCTACCCACTCCAATACTCTGGTCTGGAGAATTCCATGGACTGTATAGTCCATGGGTTCACAAAGAGTCGGACACCATTGAGCTACTTTCACTTCACCAACTATAGTAGGTGAAGTTATATTCAGGTTACAAATATTAATGTTAAAATTAATTTTTAATGACACAACTAAAGTGTAAACAAAAGTCAAATAGCAAACAAAAAACTCACTGCAGCAGGTGGTTAAATCTCTTTTGACTTCCAATACAATCCCAGCCGCATGCTTATGCTCTGGATTTGATCATACAAATCAGTCATGTGATATTTTAAACCCTATTTTTACACCTTTGAGTACTTGTAAAAATGTATGTACTGTGTTTAAGATTCTTATAAAAGCATAAGTTACATCTTGTGTTATAGTATTCTCCTTGTCTCATTAAATTATTTTAGTAAGTCATACAAGAGAATTTATATGTATCAGACTTTGTTTTTTTGGGCTCCAAAATCACTGCAGATGCTGATTGCAGCCATGAAATTAAAAGACGCTTGCTCCTTGGAAGGAAAGTTATGACCAACCTTGATAGTATATTAAAAAGCAGAGACATTACTTTGCCGACCAAGGTCCGTCTAGTCAAGGCAATGGTTTTTCCCGTGGTCATGTATGGATGTGAGAGTTGGACTGTGAAGAAAGCTGATCGCCGAAGAATCGATGCTTTTGAACTGTGGTGTTGGAGAAGACTCTTGAGAGTCCCTTATACTGCAAGGAGATCCAACCAGTCCATTCTAAAGGAGATCAATCCTGGATGTTCATTGGAGGGTCTGATGCTGAAGCTGAAACTCCAATACTTTGGCCACCTCATGAGACGAGTTGACTCACTGGAAAAGACTCTGATGCTGGGAAAGGTTGGGGGCGGGAGGAGAAGGGGACGACGGAGAATGAGATGGCTGGATGGCATCACCGACTCTGTGAACATGAGTTTGAGTGTACTCCGGGAGTTGGTGATGGACAGGGAGGCCTGGCGTGCTTTGATTCATGGGGTCGCGGAGAGTCGGACACGACTGAGCGACTGAACTGAACTGAACTGAACTGAATCTTACATGCTTTTTCTTTTTTTCTTAATTGTGGGAAATTATTCCAAAGTATGTGTAACACAGGATTACTGAAGCAATTATCTTGTCAAAAGTTTTGTCTTTTGGTATTAAAACACTTCAATGAATGTTGTTTGTGCTTTTAGTGTGGTTGTGTGACTATCTGAAGGATGGATGTTTAGAAATTAAATGATGGGGCAAACTCATTTATAATTCCATTCCAAATTGCTTTTCAGAGTGGCTGCAAAAATTTACAATTTCATTAAAAAAATTGTTACTAAACTTCAAGATGTCCTGCTTTTATCTATAAAAATGATATTTTATTGTTCTTTTTATTTCTTTGTCTTTTGTTTCTAGAGTGATTTAGATAATTTTATATAAAAATTAACCATTTCTATTTTCTATGTCCCAAATTTTATAGCTCGGTTTTGTATTAATTTATGGAAATGATATAATCTGAATATTTATCATTTACCTTTTGTGTATTTTAAATATACATCTCAAGATCTATAACTTGTTTTGAATTTGTCAAGTTCATTGTTGCATAAATTTCTTAATTTAACTAAATTTTCCATTATGACATTTTTTTTTTTTTCTATTTTGCAATGGTTTTCCTTAACCTGGAGGTCTTATATTTATTTTATTGTTGTTGCTTAGCCACTAAGTTGTGTCTGACTCTTTTCAACCTGAGGCACCTCTGTCCATGAGATTTCCCAAGCAAGACTCCTGGAGTGGGTTGCCATTTCCTCCTCCAGGGGATCTTCCCCATCCAGGACTGAACTCATGTCTCCTGTATTGGAAGTTGGATTCTTTACTGCTGAGCTACTAGGCAGTAACCACCTTTATTTATGTACTATATAACTAATCTATGTTTCTCTATTTCTTACACTATAAACACACTCATTTTATCTACATGCATGTACATGCTATTTTATATATATACTCTTCTTTATAAATTTAGAATCAGTTTGCAACTTTCATTAAAAATCCTATTTAAGTCATGATTACAATTGCATTGAATGTGTAGTTTAATTCAGGCAGAACTGAGTCTTTGCATATTCTGTTTTCTATTGATGAATGTGTACAGAAATAACAGATATTTATTCAGATGATCACTTACGTACATTTTTCCTTTAAAATATTTCCCTTCACAAAATCTAGTGTATTTCAAGTTAACACCCAGGTAAGTTATAATGTTTGTTTAAATTATATAAAAAATTTTCTTTAAATGGTAGGTTTTCAAACTAGCCATTTCTGATCTGTGGTGGAGGCCATCATTTTTCAAGGTTATCTTTTTATTGGTTGGACTCTTACTATTTTAAATAATTTGTTAGTTGATTTTCTCAAGTCAATGCTAAAATCATTTACTTTTAATAAGAGTTTTGCCTTTTACAGTCAAAATTTTATATGTATCTTCTTTTTCCCTGAAATTTCTTATTTTTTTCTAGTATTTTAAGGATTTTAACTTATTTTGCAAATGTGTTTTGGCTTTATCAATACATAAAAATTCTAGGCATGAGAAATTCATAGTTTTTATTATGGATAGTCAAGTAAAATTAAAATAAATGTAATACAACTGAATGAATAGGTTCCACAATAATTATTTATTTTTCTTTTAAAGTCAGTCATGCTCTACTTAGAATTGAGAAACACTTCTAGATAGAATACCATCAGTTCAGTTCAGTTCAGTCGCTCAGTTGTGTCTGACTCTTTGTGACTCCATGGGCTAAAGCACGTCAGGCTTCCCTGTCCATCACTACCTCCCAGAGTCTACTCAAACTCGTGTCCATTGCATTGGCGATGCCATCCAACCATCTCATCCTCTGTTATTCCCGTCTCTTGCCTTCAAGCTTTCCTGGCAACAGCAACTATTCCAATGAGTCGGTTCTTCACATCAGGTGGCCAAAATATTGGCGTTTCAACTTCAGCATCAGTCCTTTCAATGAATGTTCAGGACTAACTTCCTTTAGGATTGACTAGTTGGATCTCCTTGCAGTTCAAGGGACTCTCAAAAGTCTCCTCTAATACCACATTTCAAATGCATCAATTCTTCATTCCTCAGATTTCTTTATAGTCCAACTCTCACATCCAAACATGACTACCAGAAAAACCATAGCTTTGACTAGATGGACCTTTTTTGGTAAAGTAATGTCTCTGCTTTTTAATATGCTGTCTAGATTGGTCATAGTATTTCTTCCAAGAAGCAAGTATCTTTTAATTTCATGGCTGCAGTCACCATCTGCTGTGATTTTTGAGTCCAAAAAATAATGTCTGTCACTGTTTCCTTTGTTTCCCCATCTATTTACCATGAAGTGATAAGACCAGATGCCATGATATTAGTTTTCTGAATTCAACTTTTTCACTCTCCCCTTTCACTTTCATCAAGAGACTCTTTAGTTCTTCTTCGCCTTCTGCCATTAGGATGGTGTCATTTGCACATCTGAGGTTATTGATTTCTCTTCCCGCAACCTTTATTCCAGCTTGTGCTTCACCAAGCCCAATATTTCGCATGATGTACTCTGCATATAAGTTACATACGCAAGGTGACAATATACAGCCTTGACGTACTCCTTTCCCAATTTGGAAAGAGTCTGTTGTTCCATGTCCAGTTCTAACTGTTTCTTCTTGATCTGCATATATATTTCTCAGGAGACAGGTCAGGTGGTCTGGTATTTACATCTTGTGAATAAGTTGCCACAGTTTGTTGTGATCCACACAGTCAAAGGCTTTGGTGTAGTAAATAAAACAAAGTAGATGCTTTTCTGGAATTATCTTGCTTTTTCAATGGTCCAGCAGATGTTGGCAATTTGATCTCTGGTTCCTCTGCCTTTTCTAAATCCAGCTTGAACATCTGGAAGTTCACGGTTCATTCACTGTGGAAGTCTGGCTTTTAGAATCTTGAGCATTACCAGCATGTTAGAGGCAGACGCGAGAGACGCCGCGCCCGCCGGCACAACCGACCAGGCAAAGAGGCGCGGCCGAGAGGAGCTACCCCACGCCTGAGGCCAGGGCCAGCGGCCAAGAGGAGCTGCCCCACGTCCAACAGGCGGTGGCTGCACAGGCGCAGGAGGGCCAAGAGGAGCTGCTCCACCTTCAAGATCAGGAGAGGCGGCCTTGAGGAGATACTCCTCGTCCAAGGTAAGGTACAGAGGCTGCACTTTGCTGGAGCGGCTGTGAAGAGATTATCCACAACCAAGGTAAGAGAAACCCAAATAAGACGGTAGGTATTGTGAGGGGGCATCAGAGGGCAGACACACTGAAATCAAAATCACAGGAAACTAGTTGATCTGATCACATGGACCACAGCCGAATGTGGTCCACTGGAGAAGGGAATGGCAAATCACTTCAGTATACTTGCCTTGAGAACCCCATGAACAGTATCAAAGGGAAAAATAATAGGATACTGAATGAGGACTTCCCCAGCTAGGTAGGTGCCCAGTATGCTACTGGAGATCAGTGGAGAAGTAACTCTAGAAGGAATAAAGAGACAGAGCAAAAGCAAAACCAATAGCCAGTTGTGGATGTGACGGATGATAAAAGCAAGTTCCGGTGCTGTAAAGAGCAATATTGCATAGGAACCTGGAAGGTTAGGTCCATGAATCAAGGCAAATTGGAAGTGGTCAAACAGGAGATGGCAAGAGTGAACATAGACATTCTAGGAATCAGTGAATTAAAATGGACTGGAATGGGTGAATTTAAATCAGATGACCATTATATCTACTACTGTGGGCAGAAATCCCTTAGATGAAATGGAGTAGCCATCATGGTCAACAAAAGAATCCAAAATGCAATACTTGGATGCAATCTTAAAAATGACAGGATGATTTCTGTTCGTTTCCAAGGCAAACCATTCAATATTACAGTAATCCAGGCCTATGCCCCAAAGAGAAATGCTGGAGAAGCCGAAGTTGAACGGTTCTATGAAGACCTACAAGACCTTTTAGAATTAACACCCAAAAAAGATGTCCTTTTCATTATAGGGGACTGGAATGCAAAAGTAGGAAGTCAAGAAACACCTGGAGTAACAGGCAAATTTGGCCTTGGAGCACGGAATGAAGCAGGGCAAATGCAAAAAGAGTTTTGTCAAGAGAACGCAGTGGTCATAGCAAACACCCACTTCCAACAACAAAAGAGAAGACTCTACACATGGACATCACCAGATGGTCAACACCAAAATCAGATTTATTCTGTTCTTTGCAGCCAAAGATGGAGAAGCTGTATACAGTTAGTAAAAACAAGACCAGGAGCTGACTGTGGCTCAGATCATGAACTCCTTATTTCCAAATTCAGACTTAAATTGAAGAAAGTAGGGAAGGCCGCTAGACCATTCAGATATGACCTAAATCAAATCCCTTATGATTGTACAGTGGAAGTGAGAAATAGATTTAAGGGACTAGATCTGATAGACAGAGTGCCTGATGAACTCTGCACGGAGGTTCGTGACATTGTAAAGGAGACAGGGACCAAGACCATCCCCATGGAAAAGAAATACAAAAAAGCAAAATGGCTGTCTGAGGAGGCCTTACAATAGCTGTGAAAAGAAGAGAAGTGTAAAACAAAGGAGAAAAGGAAAGATATAAGCATCTGAATGCAGAGTTCCAAAGAATAGCAAGGAGAGATAAGAAAGCCTTCCTCAGTGATCAATGCAAAGAAATAGAGGAAAACAAGAGAAAAGGAAAAACAAGACATCTCTTCAAGAAAATTAGAGATATCAAGGAAACACTTCATGCAAAGATTGGCTCGATAAAGGACAGAAATGGTATGACCTAACAGAAGCAGAAGATATTAAGAAGAGGTGGCAAGAATACACTGAGGAACTGTACAAAAAAGATCTTCACGACCAAGATAGTCAAGATAACATGATCACTGACCTAGAGCCAGACATCTTGGAATGTGATGTCAAGTGGGCCTTAGAAAATATCACTACCAACAAAGCTAGAGGTGGTGATGGAATTCCAATTGAGCTATTTCAAATCTTGAAAGACAATGCTGTGAAAGTGCTGCACTCAATAAGCCAGCAAATTTGGAAAACTCAGCAGTGGCCACAGGACTGGAAAAGGTAAGTCTTCATTACAATCGCAAAGAAAGGGAATGCTAAAGAATGCTCAAACTACCGCACAATTGCACTGATCTCACACGCTAATAAAGTAATGCTCAAGATTCTCCAAGCCAGGCTTCAGCAATATGTGAACTGTGAATCCCAGATGTTCAAGCTGGTTTTAGAAAAGGCAGAGGCACCAGAGATCAAATTGCCAACATCCGCTGGATCATGGAGAAAGCAAGAGAGTTCCAGAAGAGCATCTATTTCTGCTTCACTGACTATGCCAAATCCTTTGACTGTGTGGATCACAATAAACTTTGGAAAATTCTGAAAGAGATGAGAACACCAGACCACCTGACCTGCCTCTTGAGAAACCTGTATGCAGGTCAGGAAGCAACAGTCAGAACTGTACGTGGAACAACAGACTGGTTCCAAATAGGAAAAGGAGTGCGTCGAGGCTGTATATTGTCACCTTGCTTATTTAACTTATATGCAGAGTACATCATGAGGAACGCTGGGCTGGAAGAAGCACAAGTTGGAATCAAGATTGCTAGGAGAAAGATCAATAATCTCAGATATGCTGATGACACTACCCTTATGGCAGAAAGTGAAGAGGAACTCAAAAGCCTCTTGATGAAAGTGAAAGAGGAGAGTGAAAAGGTTGGCTTGAAGCTCAACATTCAGAAAACAAAGATCATGGCATCTGGTCCCATCACTTCATGGGAAATAGATGGAAAACCAGTGGAAACAGTGTCAGACTTTATTTTTGGGGGCTCCAAAATCACTGCAGATGCTGATTGCAGCCATGAAATTAAAAGACGCTTACTCCTTGGAAGGAAAATTATGACCAACCTTGATAATATATTAAAAAGCAGAGACATTACTTTGTCAACAAAGGTCCGTCTAGTCAAGACTATGGTTTTTCCCGTGGTCATGTATGGATGTGAGATTTGGACTGTGAAGAAAGCTGATCGCCGAAGAATTGATGCTTTTGAACTGTGGTGTTGGAGAAGACTCTTGAGAGTCCCTTGGACTGCAAGGAGGTCCAACCAGTCCATTCTAAAGGAGATCAATCCTGGGTGTTCATTGGAAGGACTGATGCTAAAGCTGAAACTGCAATACTTTGGCCACCTCATGAGACGAGTTGACTCACTGGAAAAGACTCTGATGCTGGGAAATGTTGGGGGCAGGAGGAGAAGGGGACGACAGAGAATGAGATGTCTGGATGGCATCACCGACTCTGTGGACATGAGTTTGAGTGAACTCCGGGAGTTGGTGATGGACAGGGAGGCCTGTCGTGCTGTGATTCATGGGGTCGCGGAGAGTTGGACACGACTGAGCGACTAAACTGAACTGAACTGAGCATGTGAGATGAGCCCAATTGTTCAGTAGTTTGAAGATTCTTTTGCATTGCCTTTTAGGGATTGGAATGAAAACTGACATTTTCCAGTCCTGTGGCCACTGCTGAGTTTTCCAAATTTGCTGGCATTTTGAGTGCAGCACTTTCCCAGAATCATCTTTTAGGATTTGAAATATCTTAGTTGGAATCCCATCACCTCCATTAGCTTTGTTCGTAGTGCTGCTTACTAAGGCCCACTTAACTTCGCATTCTAGGATGTCTGGCTCTAGGTGAATGATCACACCATCATGGTTATCTGAATCATGAAATGTTTTTTGTATAATTCTTCTGTGTTTTCTTGTCACAACTTCATAATATTTTCTGCTTCTGTTAAGTGCATAACATTTCTGACTTTTTTGTGCCCATCTTTGCATGAAATGTTCCCTTAGTGTCTCTAGTTTTCTTGAAGAGTTCTCTAGTCTTTCCCATTCTGTTGTTTTCCTCTATGTCTTTGCATTGATAGCTGAAGAAGCGTTTCTTATTTCTCCTTGCTATTCTTTGGAACTCTGCATTCAAAAGCGTATATCTTTCCTTTTCTCCTTTACCTTTCACTTCTCTAATTGTCACAGCTTTTTGTAAAGCCTCCTCAGGCCAATCATGTTGCTTTTTTGCATTTCTTTTTTTGGGGGATGATCT
This sequence comes from Moschus berezovskii, assembly GCF_049115385.1. Lineage (NCBI taxonomy): Eukaryota > Metazoa > Chordata > Mammalia > Artiodactyla > Moschidae > Moschus > Moschus berezovskii. Next base: position 6,249,936 of record NC_142462.1, read on the forward strand.
TGATCACTGCCTTCTGTGTAATGTCATGAGACTGTTCATAGTTCTTCAGGCACTCTGTCTATCAGATCTAATACCTTGAATCTATTTATCACTTCCACTGTATAATCATAAGGGATTTGATTTAGGTTATACCTGAATGATCTAGTTGTTTTCCCTACTTTCTTCAATATGAGTCTGAATTTGGCAATAAAGAGTTCATTATCTGAGCCACAGTCAGCTCCCAGTGTTATTTTTGCTGACTGAATAGAGCTTCTCCATCTTTGGCTGCAAACAATATAATAAATCTTATTTCAGTATTGACCATTTGTTGATGTCCACGTGTAGAGTCATCTCTTGTGTTGTTGGATTAACATAGGGTTAAAAAAAAAAAAAAAGTAAGGAATTGGGTTAGGTTGACCTGAGTTTGAATTGTAGCTTCTTCAATTTTATTTTTTCTTATGAATAAAAGTAACTCAACAGGAATCACAAAATATTTTTCACCAGGGAAGGGAAGGGTGCAATAAAGAAAGCACACTTTAGGAGGTGTTATGAATATTATGTTGTGAACAAAGAAGAGACTGGGTAGGAAACAGTGATAGGCAGCTGCGCTGATTCTTCTGACCTGATGAAATGTGGAAGTCATGGAGAATGTAAAGGAAAAGGGGTCCATTTCTTGTTTGAGAGCATTTAGTCAAGTTTTAGCACTCTGTTTTCAATTAATGCCATTTAGAAGTCTTCTGCTTTGCTATTAAAATACCCCCTTCCTCTTCACCTTCTCACCACCAAAACAAAGGGAAATGCAGGTGGACAGGGAGGGGAAATCACAGTGAAAAATCGCATATCTGCCCATTTTGCTCATATCAAGACATATAAAACAAAATATTTCAAAGTGTCTGTTCCAAGAATTAATATTGGGGTTGAGTAATAGACAATATTGATTGCAAATGGCATAAATTTCAACTTTTCATCAACTCTATGTTGCAGAGCACAGTTTAGTACAAAGTAATACATCTTAGTCTTTAACCATAAATGCTCATGTATTTTGAAATATTCTTTTTTTTTTTCTGCATCTAAGTAGTCAAACTAGTTTGTGAAGTAAGAAATAAAAATAAGTCACGATGATGTGGAGGAAAGGAAATCTTTATGTATGGTGAGAATGTAAACTGGTGAAGTTAGTATGAAAAGCAGTGTGTGTGTGTTCCTCAGAAAATTTTAATAGAATTATCATAAGATCCAGCAATTCTATTTCTGACTGTAACAGAAAGAAAATGAAATCACTGTTTCAAAGAGATATCTGTACCACCATGTTCATTGCAGCATTATTTACAATAGTCAAAACTGAAACAAATCACTGTTCATGGATAGATGAATGGATAAAGAAAATGTGGTATAGATAGATAGATATAGATATATAAGCTCAATAGACTCGTATATGAAGATGACACTACCCTTATAGCAAAAAGTGAAGAGGAACTGAAGAGTTTCTTGATGAGGTGAAAGAGGAGAGTGAAAAAGTTGGCTTAAAATTCAACATTCAAAAAACGAAGATCATGGCATTTGGTCAAATCACTTCATGGCAAATAGATGGGGAAACAATGGAAACAGTGAGAAACTTTATTTTCTTGGGCTCTTGTGCTCCAGAATCACTGCAGATGGTGATTGCAGCCATCTGCAAATTAAAAGATGCTTGCTCCTTGGAAGAAAAGTTATGACCAACCTAGACAGCAGATTAGAAAGCAGAGACATCACTTTGCTGACAATGGTCTGTCTAGCCAAAGCTATAGTTTTCCTGTTAGTCATGTATGGATGTGAGAGTTGGACCATAAAGAGAGCTGAATGTTGAAGAATTGATACTTTTGAACTGTGGTTTTGGAGAAGACTCTTGAGAGTCTCGTGGACTTCAAGGATATCCAACCAGTCAATCCTAAAGGAAATCAGTCCTAAATATTCATTGGAAGGACTGATGCGAAAGCTGAAACTCCAATACTTTGGCCACCTGATGTGAAGAGCTGACTCATTTGAAAAGACCCTGATGCTGGGAAAGATTGAAGGCAGGAAGAGAAGGGGATGACAGAGGATGACATAGTTGAGCGGCGTCACCGACTCAATGGACATGAGTTAGAGTAAGCTCTGGGAGAGAGTGAAGGACAGAGTTGCCTGACGTGCTGTAGTCCATAGGGTCACAAACAGCCGGACACTACTGAGCAACTGAACAGCAAAATATGTATATATATATATATATATATAATTTATATATATATATATATATATAATTCAGCCATGGAAAAGAAAGTAATCCTCCATTTGTAACAACTTAAGTGGAAATTGAAGACATTACACCAAGTGAATTAAGTCAGACAGAGAAAGGCACAGACAGTAAGTCTCCTACATACAATCCTTCAAGTTTTTAATTTCCAAAGATGTGAAGGTGCATTCCATCAATGTCAGGCACAAGTGAAACTTCAGCTTGTCCTCTGTCTCCTATTGCTGACAGTCCTTCAGCTCTATCATCTCTCACCTCCTCTCCCTCCTCCAGTCAGTAATTCTTCTGGTCTGTTTACTCGATGCCAGGCCCTGTATGCCAACCATTGTACTACACTACTGCTCTTTTCAAGGTACTGTAAGATTAAAAATTATTTATTAATTTTACTGTATATTATTTGTGTGAAAGTTATTATAAAATTATGATACAGCACTATATAGCCAATTGTTGTAGTTGGTTAACTAGGCTAACTTTATTGGACTTATGAACTAGTTGCACTTATGAACATGCTGTAAGGATGAAACCCATTTATATGTAGGGGACTTATGTACTGCATGATCTCATTTATATGTGGAATCTGAAATAACCAAACTCAAAGAAACAGAGAACAGTTAAATGATTGCTAGAGGTGGGGGTTGGGTAGGGGAAAGGGGTAAAGGTGAAAGTGGTCAAAAGGTACAAACTTCCAATTATGAGATCAGTGAGTTCAAGATTAAATGTTTATAAAATAATAAAAATTAAAGAAATAAAGCACACAATTTTTACTAGTTTAATATTGAAATACTAAATTCTAATGAACATAAAATATTAGATACATAAAATATATCTTCTAAATACTAAAGAATTTAGAATTTTAAAAATCACAGGGTAAAAAGTTTTTATATGAATCTAAAAGGCATATTTTATTTTCAAATTCCAAAACTTGTCTGAAATTTTCTTTCTAAAGCACAAATAGATTTGTTCTTAATAAACCCTTGAAATAAAGAGAGTTATTGTAGAAGTCAGTATTGTCATGCATATTTTACTTTTGGATATTTAAATTCTTTTCTGTGGGTTTTCTTTGAGCAGGGATAAAAAGCATTCATTTCTTATTACTGTTTGAAAAGCTTTTAAAATATCCTGGTATACTGTTGGCAAGGGATCAGGAGAATTCTGATAATGACGGAAGGAGTAACTTTGATTTTCAACCTCTTTTACTTAAAATTTCCTTGCATTTCCTGAGCATGCAGAGCACAAAATACTGAAGTACAATAATTACAAATGTTTCTTTAAAGGAATTTTATCTGTCCACATTTCAAACACACAGGGAATTGGAATGTGAATGTATAATGGTAGTTTTTATCATTTATTTTGAATGATAAATTTTAAAGCAACTTTTAAGAAACCCACTGGAAGATTTTTTTCTGGTACCAATTTATTTTGATTTAGCAACAAATGCCCATGCTCTTGATATGAATTTTGAATGTAATACTTGAATGTATAGCTTAAATATTATGTGAATTAATAAGATTACAATTTTATGTATGAATTTACATTTAAAGATGAATTAATAACTTTTTAAAACAGATAATCATGTTTTTAAAAAAATGCAATACTTTTGAATTTGTTTAAAATGTCAGTCTGGATTGCTTTCAAGATCTGTTTTAAGCTGAAGTGTGTCTCCTCCAAATTTATATGCTGGAGAAGTTTTCAGCCCCAATGCCCCAGAATGTAACTGTATTTGGAGATAAGACCTTTAAAAAGGTAACTAAATTACATTGAGGCCATATGGATGGACTCTAATCCAAATGACTGATGTCCTTATAAGAACAGTAGAGTGGAGCACACTTACAAAGGGCCGTCCCTGTGTAGACACAGGGAGAAGATGGCCATCAACCAGCTAAGAAAAAAGGCCTCACAGAAATCCAATCCTGCTGATACCTTGATCTAGGATTTCTATCCTCTAGAACTGTAGAAAATTAATTTCTCTTGTTTAAGCGTCCTAGTTTGTGGAGCTTTGGTATGGCAGCTCTAGAAAACTAATATATCATTTTGCCAAATTATCTGTGACATGGCAAATGTGGTTATGAGAAATTATTCATTTTGCTGCTATATATTTACAAATCATATCATATTAAGCTTTAAGTGTCACAGTCAACCTCCTGTCTTAGACAAACTGAGTATTTTCTTTTTTCCCCCACACACAAAGTAACTTAGACTCCAGAATAAAATGTGTATGGTTAGTGGTGCCTTCTCAAAACATTTATCCACCTGGGAAGGGATAGAAATAGGAAACAGCTGCAATGTTGCAACAACAAAAACACAAGGATTATTAGTATCCTTTGATTGAATTTGGAAAGCATTTCCTCCAATCAAAGGGTCAGTGAAGGAGGAAGTAAAAACCTGATCAGTTGAGGTGCTGATGTCTCATACAGTAAACTTCTAGTCCTGGAAACAGGCAGGACTCAGGCCTCTGCCATGAACATTCATAAAATCAGAATCAGCCATACCCACCCTGACTTCGGGATGCGCAGGGCCCCAAGTCCACTCTTGCCTGTCATGGTTCAGTTTCCCACGTCCAAGGAAAATCCAAGTCCAGGGATAGAGGAAGACACAGAAAGAAGTTGAAGCACCTGGGGTATTTGAGAGCATGTGGGCACCTGGGAGAGAAGAGCAAAAGGCTGGTCTTAGTCTAGATCCCTAGAAAGTGAGTGATTAGTCTTAACAGGGGATGAAGGTTGGAGGGCCCAGAGTGAGGTGGGAAGGAGGGAGGCCAGGTGGAGACCTGCAGTGCTTCCTTTCTAGCATGAACAAGGTGTATATGTGTATGTGTGTGAGTGTGTGTGGTGGAGGTATTTTTCCACTGGCTTCAATGTCCTATTTACATCAACAGAGAATCCAGGCAGGAGATGGGTACTTAGGGGAATGCATTTCTTCATCAGTCTATAACTAGGAGCCTTGAAGAGAGGACAGGTGGTATGGAAACCTGTGGGCTAAGTCAGATAGAATCATCTGACATTTCTGCTGGATAAGGGCAGAGAGGATGGTCCCAAACAAAGAAAAATTTACAAGAAAAGAAGAAAAGTCTGCATTGTAAGAATTTTATGTATCAAATGAACGATTGAACAAGATTTAGAAAGCAGGTAAATATATGTTTAAGACATCGTAGAAGAGCTGAATATTTAGCATGTACATATAAGAAAACACTCATGTAAATTGTAGGTATACTCATCATTTAGATAGAGGGTTTTTCCTATAAACTTTTTGTATCTTTCATATTCTCTTCAAAGAATAAATATTTTTTAAATGATACAGTTATTTAAAATAGGGGAGGATTAAGTGGTTTTTAAAATGCAATCTACATCTAATTTAGGGAACACATTTGATATCTTCTTTTCTGAAAATAATCTTTTACAGCTGCAGGTTTTTCATGCTGTGCCACTGGCTTTGTCTTTAGTGGAAATTTATCTTCCTTTTATTCAGCTATTCTACATAATAACACCTAATATTAGAGAGACTTTTGTAGTTGTCAAGACACTAATGCATAACTTCTCATTTAATCTTCACAGTTGTCTGGAGAAATAGGTAAAGTAGGAATTACTCTCACTGATTTAGAGATGAAGAAGCCAATTCAAGAGAAAGCATCTAAACGGTTTTAGGATATATAACCTCCCTCAGAAGGACCTAGACCACTCAGGTCATCAGTTCAAGCATGATGTTCTCCTCATCACTTCATAAAGTATCTTGAAATTTGCACCACCCCAGTGAAATATTCCTCCATTCCTTTGGTGACAAAATATTCCCATGGAAGAGAGAGGAGAGAATCTCACAGTCTATCCTGTGAGGATTAAGCACTCTCCTGTGCTTAATCCTAGTTCTTCACTCACCAAGTTTAAGGAATCAGTTTACAGTATACAACCATCCAGGAACCTAGAGGGAGCTCTGCGGAGACCTCTAGGATGATCTTTCACTTCAACTATGATTTTGAAGGCCACTTCATTCCCACCACTGATTCACTGGGAGGAGATTTACCCATAGCTCCACAACAATGCAAACCCCCTACAATTTGGGCATTAAGTGAACCAGACACTCACACTTTTTTAAACACTTGGTTACCTCAACAGAAGTTGATCCATCGCTGGACCACTTTGCCTGTTACGGATGAGTAAACTTATACCACTTAGTCATGGGGAGGCAGGACAATGCAGGGGAGGGCATACAGAATCTGGAATGAGACATGATTGATTTTTTCTTTATATTTTGCTCTAAAATACAATTGTATTTTGAGAGAAATACTAGATTTCTACAGCTACTATAACAAACTGCCACAATTTTAGCAGCTTTCAGTTCAGTTCAGTTCAGTCGCTCAGTCGTGTCCGACTATTTGCGACCCCATGAATCACAGCACGCCAGGCCTCCCTGTCCATTACTAATTACCAGAGTTCACTCAAACTCATGTCCATCCAGTCAGTGATGCCATCCACCCATCTCATTCTCTGTCGTCCCCTTCTGCTCCTGCCCTCAATCCCGCCCAGCATCAGTGTCTTTTTCAGTGAGTAAACTCTTCGCATGAGGTGGCCAAGGTATTGGAGTTTCAGCTTTACAATCAGTCCTTCCAATGAGCACCCAGGAGTCATCCCCTTTAGAATGGACTGGTTGGATCTCCTTGCAGTCCAAGGGACTCTCAAGAGTATTCTCCAGCACCACAATTCAAAAGCATTAATTCTTCAGCGATCAGCTTTCTTCATAGTCCAACACTAACATCCATACATGACCATGGGAAAAACCATTGTCTTGACTAGACGGACCTTGGTTGGCAAAGTAATGTCTCTGCTGTTTAATATACTATCTAGGTTGGTCATAACTTTCCTTCCAAGGAGTAAGCGTCTTTTCATTTCATGGCTGCAATCAGCATCTCCAGTGATTTTGGAGCTAAAAAAAAAAAAAAAAAAAGTCTGACACTGTTTCCATTGTTTCCTCATCTATTTCACATAAAGTGATGGGACCAGATTCCATGATCTTTATTTTCTGAATATTGAGCTTCAAGCCAACATTTTCACTCTCCTCTTTCACTTTCATCAAGAGGCTTTTTAGTTCCTCTTAACTTTCTGCCATAAGGATGTTGTCATCTGCCTATCCGAGGTTATTGATATTTCTCCCGGCCATCTTGATTCCAGCTTGTGATTCTTCCAGCCCAGTGTTCCTTATGATGTACTCTGCATAGAAGTTAAATAAGCAGGGTGACAATATACAACCTTGACATATTCCTTTTCCTATTTGGAACCAGTCTGTTTTTCCATGTACAGTTCTAACTATTGCTTCTTGACCTGCATACAGGTTTCTCAAGAGGCAGGTCAGGTGGTCTGATATTCCCATCTCTTCCAGAATTTTCCACAGTTTATTGAGATCCACACAGCCAAAGGTTTTGGCATAGTCAATGAAGCAGAAATAGATGTCTTTCTAGAACTCTCTTGCTTTCTCCATGATCCTGCGTATGTTGCAAATTTGATCTCTGGTGGCTCTGCATTTTCTAAAACCTGCTGAATATCAGGGAGTTCACAGTTCCCATATTGCTGAAGCCTGGCATGGAGAATTTTGAGCATGATTTTACTAGCTTGTGAGAGGAGTGCAATTGTGCCATAGTTTGAACATTTTTTTGCATTCCTTTTCTTTGGGATTGGAATGAAGACTGACCTCTTCCAGTCCTGTGGCCACTGCTGAGTTTTCCAAATTTGCTGGCATATTGAGTGCAGCACTTTCACAGCATCATCTTTCAGGATTTGAAATAGCTCAATTGGAATTCCATCACCTCCACTAGCTTTGTTCATAGTGATGCTCTCTAAGGCCCACTTGACTTCACATTCCAAGATGTCTGACTCTAGGTCAGTGATCACGTTATCGTGACTATCTTGGTCGTGAAGATCTTTTTTGTACAGTTCCTCAGTGTATTCTTGCCACCTCTTCTTAATATCTTCTCCTTCTGTTAGGTCCATACCATTTCTGTCCTTTATCGAGCCCATCTTTCCATGAAATGTTCCCTTGGAATCTCTAATTTTCTTGAAGAGATCTCTTGTTTTTCCTGTTCTGTTGTTTTCCTCTATTTCTTTGCATTGATTGCTGAGGAAGGCTTTCTTATCTCTCCTTGCTATTCTTTGGAACTCTGCATTCAGATGCTTATATCTTTCCTTTTCTCCTTTGATATTCTCTTCTCTTCTTTTCACAGCTATTTGTAAGGCCTCCTCAGACAGCCATTTTGCTTTTTTGTATTTCTTTTCCATGGGGATGGTCTTGGTCCCTGTCTCCTGTACAATGTCAGGAATTTCCATCCATAGTTCATGAGGCACTCTATCTGTTAGATCTAGAATGTGGTCCACTGGAGAAGGGAATGGCAAACCACTTCAATATACTTGCCTTGAGAACCCCATGAACAGTATCAAAAGGCAAAATGATAGGATACTGAATGAGGAATTCCCCAGGTCGGTAGGTGCCCAGTATGCTACTGGAGATCAGTGGAGAAATAACTCCAGAAAGAATGAAGGGATGGAGCCAAAGCAAAACAAATATCCATTTGTGGATGTGACTGGTGATAGAAGCAAGGTCCGATGCTGTAAAGAGCAATATTGCATAGGAACTTGGAATGTTAGGTCCATGAATCAAGGCAAATTGGAAGTGGTCAAACAGGAGATGACAAGAGTGAACGTAGACGTTCTAGGAATCAGTGAAATAAAATGGATTGTAATGGTTGAATTTAACTCAGATGTCCATTATATCTACTACTGTGGGCAGGAATCCCTTAGAAGAAATGGAGTAGCCATCATGGTCAAAAAAGAGTCCGAAATGCAGTACTTGGATGCAATCTTAAAAGTGACAGAATGATTTCTGTTCGTTTCCAAGGCAAACAATTCAATATCACAGTAATCCAAGTCTATGCCCCAACCAGTAATGCTGAAAAAGCCAAAGTTGAACGGTTCTATAAAGACCTATAAGACCTTTTAGAACTAACACCCCCAAAATATGTCCTTTTCATTATAGGGGACTGGAATGCAAAAGTAGGAGGTCAAGAAACACTTGGAGTATCAGCAAACTTGGCCTTGGAGCACGAAATAAAGCAGGGCAAAGGTTAATAGAGTTTTGCCAAGAGAACGCACTGGTCATAGCAAATACCCTCTTCCAAATACACAAGAGAATACTCTACACATGGACATCACCAAATGGTCAGCACCGAAATCAGATTGATTCTATTCTTTCCAGCCATAGATGTAGAAGCTCTATACAGTTAGCAAAACAAGACCAGGAGCTGACTGTGGCTCAGACCATTAACTGCTTATTGCCAAATTCAGACTTAAATTGAAGAAAGTAGGGTAAACCACTAGACCATTAGCAGCTTTAAACACCATAAATTTGTTCTCTTACAGTTTTATAGGTCTTAAGATCAGTGCAGTTCTCACTCTCTCAAGGTGTTAGCTGGCTGTATTCCTTGTTTTTTTTTTTTTTTTTCATATTTATAACCACTCTATTCATTTTTAAAATTTAATTTTATTATTTTTTAAATTTTAATTGGAGGCTAATTACTTTACAATATTTTATTGGTTTTTGCCATACATTGACATGAATCCACAACGGGTGTACATGTGTTCCCCATCTTGAACCCCCCTCCCACCTCCCTCCCCATATCCTCCCTCTGGGTCATCCTAGTGCACCAGCCCCGAGCATCCTGTATCATGCAACAAACCTGGACTGGCGATTCATTTCACATATGATATTATACATGTTTCTTTGCCATTCTCCCAAATCATCCCTCCCTCGCCCTCTCCCACAGAGGCCAAAAGACTGTTCTATACATCTGTGTCTCTTTTTGCTGTCTCGTATACAGGGTTGTCGTTAACATCTTTCTAAATTCCATATATATGGGTTAGTATACTGTATTGGTGTTTTTCTTTCTGGCTTACTTCACTCTGTATAATAGGCTCCAGTTTCATCCAGCTCACTAGAACTGTGTTCCTTTTTAAAGGCCCTAGTGGATAATCTCTTTCCTTGCTGACTTGGGCTGTTGGCAGACTCCAGTGACTTGCAGTCACAAAAATGATATCCGTGTCCTTGCTGGAGGCCAGCTGAGGGCCTCTCCTAGCTTTCAGTAGCTGCCTGCATCTATTGGTTCATGGCCCTGTTCTTCTCCTCTCTTCATAAATAGCAGATCCAGTCCTTCTCACACTTCACATCTTTTATGAGACACACTTGAGTTTTTCCTCCTTATAAAATAACCGATTCTGGGAAAGTCACTCATCTTAGTGTATGTAATTTCCCTACAATATTCTGAGCATTTTAAATTTAGAAATGTGAAAAAGTGATCCTTAAAATATTTCCAAAAATTATGCTTTAAGATATGATATGACTATTCAGTCTTGTTCATACTCTGTTGCTCGTTGTGTCTAACTCTGTGACCCATGGACTGTAGCCGGCCATGAGATTTTCTAGGGAAGAATACTGGAGTGGGTTGGCATTTCCTACTCCAGGAGACCCTCCTGACCCAGGTATCAAACCTGTGTCTCCTGAATTGTCAGGTGGATTTTTTACCACTGAGCCACCTGGAAAGCAGAAAGCCACATTATAATACAAATGACAGCCAAGACCAGCTTTGCTTAAGTAATTCCTGTATTATTGTTTATTGTCACACAATAGACTTAGACTGGGAAAATCTGCTCATCTGATAGGAATTTTATTAAATATAAATAAAAACTGTAATGTATCTGGTACATATTAAGTACAAAATAAACATATACCCTCTTCAAATCCTGGTCTATTCCATTTCTCTTGGTGAAAATTATGAATTAACATGATTAACTACCTTACTCACTGGTTCTCATTTACACATGCCTGTGCCTTTCACACCCATCACTCCTTTTCTGCCTAATGTCTTCTGACTAATACTGTTTGCTTCTTCCACTGTCTTAAAAAAATCTACATGTAAATTAAGACGCATTTGATTGTTGAAGCTTTTTGTTTGTTAAACAATGTTTCTGGCATATCATCACCATCATCACTCTCTTTTCTTACTTTTTGGCAACTCTCACCTAATGAGCCCCAACCAAAAATAAACAGTGCAGGTAAGCATTAATACGAATAATGCATGTCACTGCTTCCAAGGAACTTAGAATTCAATAAAGGAATATGGATTATGTATGTTTGTGTGTACTCACATGTTTTTATAAACAGCATGTTTTAATTTTTATGATAGGATTTGTTCAGAGTTGGACTTCCCTGGTGGCTCAGATGGGAAAGCATCTGCCTACAATGTGGGAGACCAAGGTTCAATCCCTGGCTTGGGAAGATCCTCTGGAGAAGGAAATGGCAACCCACTCAAGTACTGTCACTTGGAAAATCCCATGGACGGAGGAGCATGGTAGGCTACAGTCCATGGGGTCGCAAAGAGTCAGACACAACTGAGTGACTTCACTTTCACTTTTATTTTTCTTTGTACAGAGGTGGTGGAGATACGTAGGTAATTGTAGATATGTAGGCAGAAAGTGGAGAGGAACTCAAAAGCCTCTTGATGAAAGTGAAAGAGGTGAGTGAAAAGGTTGGTTTGAAGCTCAACATTCAGAAAACAAAGATCATGGCATCTGGTCCCATCACTTCATGGAAAATAGATGGAAGACCAGTAGAAACAGTGTCAGACTTTATTTTTTGGGGCTCCAAAATCACTGCAGATGATGATTGCAGCCATGAAATTTAAAGACGCTTACTCCTTGGAAGGAAAGTTATGACCAACCTAGATAGTATATTAAAAAGCAGAAACATTACTTTGCCAACAAAGGTCCGTCTAGTCAAGGCTATGGTTTTTCCCGTGGTCATGTATGGATGTGAGAGTTGGACTGTGAAGAAAGCTGATCACCGAAGAATTGATTCTTTTGAACTGTGGTGTTGGAGAAGACTCTTGAGAATCCCTTGGACTGCAAGGAGATCCAACCAGTCCATTCTAAAGGAGATCAATCCTGGGTGTTCATTGGAAGGACTGATGCTAAAGCTGAAACTCCAATACTTTGGCCACCTCGTGTGATGAGTTGACTCACTGGAAAAGACTCTGATGCTGGGAAAGGTTGGGGGCTGGAGGAGACGGGGACGACAGAGAATGAGATGTCTGGATGGCATCACCGACTCTGTGGACATGAGTTTGAGTGAACTCCGGGAGTTGGTGATGGACAGGGAGGCCTGGCGTGCTATAATTCATGGGGTCGCAGAGAGTCGGACATGACTGAGTGACTGAACTGAACTGAACTGAGGTAAATTTTAATAGTTTGGGGCCGGAGGTTTGGCAGAAAGATTTATTTACAGTTACAGACATTTAAGCTGAGAATTAAAACATAGGGATGTGTTCACTGTGCTGCCAAATATTGAGGAATATTGCAAGAATCCAGGGGAGCAGGCAGTGAAACTCTAATGGAATCAGTCACTGGATGTAACTTGTGATCACTGGGATTCAGAGGACAAAACTGTGCAGTAGAAAGCCTGGTGGAAAGCTTAGGTGTAACAAAAGCATTGATAAGGAACAGAGGCTATGGAAAGTAAATTTGGATTTCATCCTGTGGTTACTGAAAGGTTTTAAATTAGAAGAAGTAATATGTTTTATTTTAGAATTTTTTTTTCTTTTTGTAGACTAGAGGAGAGTAAAAACAAGTGTGAAATTCAGCCAAAACCACATTGTGAAGAGGCAGAAGAGTGAGAGATAAGGCACACATTGTCTATAAGACGCTACAGTAGCTAGAGAGTGACAGTATAGAGGAGGTGAAACAGCAAGAGGCTTGAGTTATTTAAAGTAACACTATTTTTGCCAGGGGGTGTTTGGATGTATTATCAGATAAAGGTAGGAAGTAGAACAGCCAAAATGAGAGGAAAGATAAGTTTAGTTTTAAACAAAGATTGAGACATCTTTAGGTAACTAATAAAATTTAAATATATGAAATTGAAAATATTTGACCATTTTTTACTTAATAAAGAGCAATTTTATACAGTACACCTAATAAATACTTGGGGTTCTTTCTCATGGAACCTCTAGCTCAATGCAACCATCAGCTTTGCCTTCTTCTGAGCTTTACTGAAATGAGACATTATATCAAATATAAACTAGATATAACTCATTAGAGAAGTATTTATATAAGTGTGTTAATAAATTTTAAAATGTCCATGAAATTATGCATTTAAAAATTGGCTCACAATGTTTAAGAATTAAAAAAAAAACACTTACACAGATACAAACTACAGAAATCGACTGAAGAACAAACAGAAAATATGAACAGATCTGTAATAAACACAAAGAGTAAACCATTAGCGTAAAAACTTTCCACAAATAAAAGTCCAGACCCAGATGGCTTCATGGATTAATGCTACCAAACATTTAAAGAAATAAGACAAATTCTTGACAATATCTCCCCCAAAACAATAGAGCAGGGAACATATTCCAACTCATTATATGGATTTATTCTTACACAAAACCAAATAAAGGCATCACAAGGAAAAAGAAAACTATAAACCAGTAACTTTTAAAAATATAGACAAAAATTCTTAATACAACCCTAAGAAATCAAATCCGCCAGCATATAAAGGGTTATACACTGTGATCAAGTGATGTTTATCCAGGAATACAATGTTGGTTTAAAATCCAAATATCAATAAAAGTGGTACACCATTTCAATATAATACAGAGCTATTAAGCATATCATTCTCATTCTTCTGTTTTCAGATGTTTTGATCTGAGACCTGGCTGACCTTGGAGGGACTGCCCCTCCCAGAATGAGCGATATCTAGCTTGCCCACAATTGCACCCTCCATATGCAAACCAGCCAATCCAGAGCCCACACCCTCACCACCTTCTCTATCTGCCTCTTCCTCAACTTGAAGTACAGCAAGTGCAAAAACCCAAAGTAACATCATCTTGCCCTTACAATCAGGAACAAGATAAGGATGTCACTCTTGCCACTTATAGTCAAAATTATACTGGAGGTTCTAGACAGGATAATTAAGTACTCAAGGAAAAGAAGTAAGAGGCATCCAGATTGGAAAAAAAAAACAGTACAATTATGTCTATTCAAAGATATGATCTTGTATATAGAAAGTCCTAAGGAACTCTCTAAAAATGATTAGAATGAGTAAGTGAATATAGCAAGGTTGTAAGATTCAAGATTAATACCCCAAAATAAACAACCTTGTATCTAATAGACTAGTGTAGTAGTCTTCTATTACCACCATAACAAATTGCTACACATTTTGTGACTTAAAGTGAAAAACAATTTATTTTTTTTTAAGTATTTATTTGTATGCTTTGAGTCTTAGTTGTGGCATGTGGGGTCTTTGTAGCATCATGCAGGACATTTCGTTGAGGTGAACAGATTCTCTAATGGTGGCTCAAGTGTTCAGTAGTTGCAGTGTGTGGGCTTAGTTGCTCTGTGACATGTAGGATCTTAGTTCCTCAACCAGGGATCAAACCTGTGTCCTGCACTTTGTAAGGGATATTCTTAATCACTGGACCACCAGGGAGGTCCCAACTTATTATCTTTAGTTCTGTAAACCAGAGGTCTGAGATGGACCTCTATGGGGTAAAATCCAGGTGTCAACAGGGCTGTGTTTCTCTCTGTAGGCTCTGCTGCTGCTGCTGCTGCTGCTGCTGCTGTGTCACTTCAGTCGTGTCCAACTCTGTGTGACCCCATAGACGGCAGCCCACCAGGCTCCCCCGTCCCTGGGATTCTCCAGGCAAGAACACTGGAGTGGGTTGCCATTTCCTTCTCCAATGTGTGAAAGTGAAAAATGAAAGTGAAGTCACTCGGTCATGTCTGACTCGTAGTGACCCCATGGACTGCAGCCTACCAGGCTCCTCCGCCCATGGGATTTTCTAGGCAAGAGTACTAGAGTGGCTTGCCATTGCCTTCTCCGTCTGTAGGCTCTACGGGAGAATATATCCAATGTTCTTTAAAATTCTGTATGCTGCCCATAATCCTCAGCTCATGGCCCCTCCTTGAATAATTCCAACCTCTACTTTCATCATCAAGTCTCATTTCCCTCTGGAAACTGGGAGAATAAGAGTGCTTACTAATGGCTATGTTTGTCTTTTTTTTTTAATGGGGTGATGAAAATTTTTTCAAATTGATTATGGTGGTAATTGTGCAACTCTGTGAATGTACTAAAATCGGTTGAATTGTAGACTTAAGATGAGTGGATAGTAGGTGAATTATATCTCAATAAAACTGTTGAAAAACAGAAAATGTAAGAACAGTGTGACATGAGCAATATCTTCAGATAAGGAAAAATGAATAGATATCAATTTCTATAACACAATATTTATACAAAACTGCATACTTTATTTAAATATTAGTATTTCCTTATAACTATCTTAATTTGATAGGAAAATATTAGAATGAATATAAAAACACAGAGGAAAATTTGAAAATAATTAAGAAAAATTACCACTGAGAAATAGACACAGTGCAAATTCTAGAGTGTAACATTTTATTCTCTATTAAGTCAAGATATTTTTTATAATGAAACCAAGATGAGATTAACTTATGTAAATTGCATAGACTCATTTTTGGAATGTTCAAAGTAAATCTGTTTACTTTGATTATTTAAGCATAATTTCAACTATAAATGAACAATTATTTGAATCATCTTATGTGTTACAGTGCTTAAACAGAATGTGGGTAAGATGGCAAAAAGAGTTACGGTATCTAAAATACTCATGAAAAAGGAACAGTTCAGCCTCATGAGGAGGCAATGAAACATTTAAATTGTGGTTTTAAAATTCAGCATTTAAACCTGTTAAGGTCCAGGCAGCACTCCAGCAGTGGGGAGACCACAAATGTTACTCTGGTTCTTAAATGAGTTGTGAGCAACAGGATGAATGGCTGACTTTTCAAATGACTGCATATAAAGTTTGTCACCAAGACACTGAAGGAAATTAAGAGAGCAAACAATTTAGAGCATGGTAATGTAAATAGTTCTTGATGCAATAGATAGTCACCTTGTGGAATTCATGGCCACAGTAAGATGGCTAAATAAATATAAAGTCTTAGTAATTTTATGAGCAATAATAAAGGTTTATGTTAACTAGTTCATTGATAAAAGTGCTACCTAACAGATTGTAATAAGAAAGTTGTCAATATCTGAATGGAAGCCAATGTATTCACAAAAAGAGATTTGATTCCAAAAGACAACAAACTGTGGAGTTTGTGGGTAAGACACATTCTGATGGGAATAATCTTTCACAGAGTTGAAGGCACCAGCCCTCGGAGCTCCAGTGATGGACAGCAGGCACTTCCTTCCTGGATCTCTGCAGCATCATGCTCCTGGTCCATGTGAGTTCACTTCACCACCAATAGCTCAACACTGGAGGTTTTTTTTTTTTTTTTCCTGTTGGGGCAGTCAATGTTGGAGGAGGCAATCCCCAGGTAGCACCTCCAACCAATACGTGATGGGAATTGGTAGAAAAGTGACTCCAGCTCTCTATTGCCTCAGATGGGATAATGCTGAGGGCTGCTGAACACTATCACCTGAGGTCCCTCACAAGCCAGAGCCTCAGCTGCTTAGTCAGGAACATGGTCTTCAATGAACCTGTTAACAAGAACTTAAGAAATGATAATCTAACTGAAATAAAAAGGTATTTATTAGGGGTTTGTTAGGACTTCTGCACATGAGACACAGATTTAAGAGGCACTTGAATTACATTGCATAGGACTACAAAATGGAAGGAGGTTTATAAAGGCAAGACTGAAAGGCTATGCAAATATTAAAGGATTATTTAGCAAGGGAGAAAGATACAAGATCAACATACAGATATCAGTTGTATTACTTTATTAACAGTGAGATATCAGAAAGAGGATGCAAAAAAGCAATGTATTTTAGAATCACACCAAAAAATACATAGGGAATAAACCTGACCAGGCAAGTGACAGATTTATATGCTGAGAACTATAAAATATTAACAAAGGAAATTGAAGATGATTCAAAGAAGTGGAAATACATCCCATGCAGTTGGATTGGAAGAATTAATTTTGCTAAAATGGCCATACTTTCAAAAACAATCTACAGATTTAATGTGATCCCTGTCAAATTACCTGTGACATTTTTCTCCCATATTTCAGACAATACTATCAATACAAAGCTATAGTAATAAAAAAAGGCATGATACTGACACAAAACATACATATGCATCAATGGAACAAAATAGAAAGCCAAGAAATAAACCCACACACCTATGGACAATTGATCTTTGATTAAGGAGGTAAGATTATACAATGATAAAAAGACAGTCTCTCCAGCAAGTCGTGTTAGGAAACTTGTACAGTGTATGTATACCAATGAAGTTAGAGCACACTCTCACACCATAAACAAAAATAAACTCAAAGTGGCTTTAAGATTTCAACATAAGACATGATACCATAAAACTCCTAGAAGAAAACATAGGTAAAACATTCTCTCACATAAATTATCCAATGTTTCCTTAGATCAGTCTCCAAAGGCAAGAAAAATAAAAGCAAAAATAAACAAATGGACCTAATCAATTTATCAGTTTTTGCACAGCAAAGTGAACTCATTCAGTTGTGTCTGACTCTTTGACACCCCATGCACTGTAGCCTACTAGGATCCTCCATCCATGGGATTTTCCGAGCAAGAATACTGGAGTGGGTTGCCATTTCCTTCTCCAGGGGATCTTCCCAACACAGGGATCAAACCTGGGTCTCCCACATTTTAGGCAGACACTTTACTATCTGAGCCACCAGGGAAGTCCTTTGCACAGCAAAGGAAACCATAAACAAAAGGAAAAGACAGCATTCAGACGGGAGAAAATATTTGCAAATGATGCAACTCAGTGACTGACAAGGGCTTAATCTCTGAAATACACAAACAGCTCATACCATTCAACAACAAAAAAAGAAACAACTGAGAAATGGGCAGAGAATTAAATACACATTTCTTCAAAGAAGATATACAGATGTCCAGTAGGCAACTTAGAAAATGCTCAACATCACTAATTATTTGTTGCTGTTCAGTCACTAAGCAGTGTCAGGCTCTGTGATACCATGGCCTGCAGCATGCCAGCCTCTTCTCTCCTCGACTGTTTCTCAGAGTTTAAGCAAATTACTGTCCATTGAGTCAGTGATGCTTTCTAACTATCTTATCCCCTGCCACCCCATTCTCCTTCTGCTGTCAGTCTTTCCAAGCATAAAGATCTTTTCCAATGAGTCTACTCTTTGCATCAGATGGCCAAAGTATTGGCGTTTCAGCATCGGTTCTTCAGATGAATATTCAGGATTGATTCTCTTTAGGATTGACTGGTTTCATCTTCTTGCTGTCCAAGGGACTCTCGAGAGTTTTCTCCAAAACCACAGTTCAAAAGTGTCAATACTTTGGTGCTCAGCATTTTGGTGGGCCAACTCTCACATCCAAACCTGGCTACTGGGAAAAAAAAAACAACATAGTTTTGATTACTCAGACCTTTGTTGGCAACGTAATGTCTCTGCTTTTTAATAAATTGTCTAGGTTTGTCATAGCTTTACTTCCAAGGAGAAAGCTTCTTTTAATTTCTTGGCTGCAGTCACCATCTGCAGTGATTTTGGAGCCCAAGAAAAAATCTTTCTATTTCCATTGTTTCCCCATCTATTTGCCATGAAGTAATGGGACTGGAGATCATGATTCTCCTTTTTTGAATGTTGAGTTTTAAACCAGCTTTTTCACTCTGCTTTTCACTTTCTGCCATAACTGTGGTGTCATCTGCATATATGAGGTTGCTGATATTTTCCCAGCATCTTGATTCCAGCTTGTGCGTCATCCTGCCTGGCATTCTGTATGATGTACTCTGCGTATAAGTTAAATAAGCAAGATGACAATATACAGTCTTGATGTACTCCTTTCCCGATTTGGAACCAGTCCATTGTTCCATGTCCAATTCTAACTGTTGATTTTTTACCTGCATACAGGTTTCACAGGAGACAGATAAGGTAGTCTTGTATTTCCATCTGTTTTAAGAATTGTCTGATTCTGTTGTGATCCATACAGTCAAAGGCTTTAGCATAGTCAATGAGGCAGAATTAGATGTCTTTCTAAATTTATCTTGCTTTTTCTATGATTCAATGGATGTTGGCAATTTGATTTCTGGTTCCTTTGCCTTTCCTAAATCCATCTTGTATAACTAGAATTTTTTGGTTCATGTACTGTTGAAGCCTAGCTTGAAGGATTTTAAGCATTACCTTGCTAGCATGTGAAATGAGTGCTGTTGTGTGATAGTTTGAATATTCTTTGGCATTGCCCTTCTTTGGAATTGGAATGAAAACTGACCTTTTCCAGTTCTGTGGAAAAGTCATACCTTTGACTATACAGATCCTTGTCAGCAAAAACTGTCTCCCCTTTTTAATACACTATCTAGGTTTGTAACTGCTTTCCTTCCAAGGAAAAGGTGTCTTTTAATTTCATGGGTACAGTCACCATCCCCAGGGATTTTGAAGCTAAAGAAATTAAAATATGTCCCTGCTTCCACTTTTTCCTCTTCTATTTGACATGAAATGATAGAACTGTATGCCATGATCTTAGCTTTTTTTCTCTCTCTTTTTTCTTTTTAATTTTTAAATCATGAAAGTATGATAACACATTTACAAGAGACTTGGAAAATACAAAACAAAGTTATATATGGTTCTACTATATATTACAATTATTTTAAATAGATCAATTATTTTTAGTGAAGTTTCAATATCAAGCTCTCAACAATTAATAGAATGAATATACAGAAAAGTAGTAGAGCTGAGAAGCACTATGAAGCAATTCAGTATAGTTAAGTTTTATACAATTTCCACACAACAGCAGGATACAAATTCTATTCAAGTTCCCATAGACTATACATTAGGAGATACTGGAATGTATTCAGCGACATAAAACAAAGTGCAAAATTTTAATTGTGTAAGTGTGTTGAAATCATACAGGATGTGTTCTCTTATCACTGTAGAATTGTGTTAAATATCAATATAAAAGATATTTGAAAATAAACCGCATATTTTCAAATGCAACGTCCCTTTACCAAGAGATACCTTTGACTTAGCCTTTATTAGCCTTATAAAGTTAGAAGACTGAAAAAATAGAGGTTGATTGCAGAGAAGATACCATTTAAATGAGAAATTAATAGCAAATATATTTTTAAAACTCCATGTGTTTGGAAATTAAATACTTGCCTTTAAATTATGGGTATATCTAAGAAGTCCCAACAAAGAAAATTAAAAAATATTTGTAAGAATCAAAGTGAAAATAGAATTTAACAGAATTTGTTTCATGCAGCTGAAGTTGTTCAATCCAACTGAATACAAGGTGGAAACTTGAATACAATATGAAAACAAATAATGAATACCAGCATAAATTTTTTTTTGAAATTTGGACAAAATCTGTATTTTAGTTAATAATACTGTATCACGTATTAATTCCTGTTTTTTTGTTCAGTTCAGTCGCTCAGTCGTGTCCGACTCTTTACCACCCCATGAATCACAGCACGCCAGGCCTCCCTGTCCATCACCAATTCCCGGAGTTCACTGAAACTCACGTCCATTGTGCTGGTGACGCCATCCAGCCATCTCATTCTCTGTCGTCCCCATTTCCTCCTGCCCGCAATCCGTCCCAGCATTAGAGTCTTTTCCACTGAATCAACTCTTTGCATGAGGTGGCCAAAGTATTGGAGTTTCAGATTTAAAATCAGTCCTTCAAATGAATACCCAGGACTGATCTCCTGCAGGATGGACTGGTTGGATCTCCTTGAAGTCTCCAAGGGACTCTCAAGAGTCTTCTCCAGCACCACAGTTCAAAAGCATCAATTCTTCGGCAATCAGCATTCTTTACAGTCCAGCTCTCACATACATACATGACGACTGGAAAAACAATAGTCTTGACTAGACGGACTTTTGTTTGCAAAGTAATATCTCTGCTTTTTAATGTGCTATCCAGGTTGGTCATAACTTTCCTTCCAAGGAGTAAGCGTCTTTTAATTTCATGGCTGCCATCAGCATCTGCAGTGATTTTGGAGCTCAAAAAAATAAAGTCTGACACTGTTTTCCCATCTATTTCCCATGAAGTGATGGGACTGGATGCCATGATCTTAGTTTTCTGGATGTTGAGCTTTAAGTCAACATTTTCAGTCTCCTTTTTCACTTTCATCAAGAGACTCTTTAGTTCCTCTTCACTTTCTGCCATAAGGGTGGTGTCATCTGCATATTTGAGGTTACTGATATTTCTCCCAGAAATCTTGATTCCAACTTGTGGTTCTTCCAGCCCAGCGTTTCTCATGATGGACTCTGCATATAAGTTAAATAAGCACAGCGACAATATATAGCTTCAACATTCTCCTTTTCTTATTTAGAACCAGTCTGTTTTTCCATGTCCGGTTCTAACTGTTGTTTCTTGACCTGCATACAGGTTTCTCAAGAGGCAGGTCAGGTGGTCTGGTATTCCCATCTCTTTCCGAATTTTCCAGTTTATTGTGATCCACACAGGTTTTTTTTTTTTTTTAAACAGTATACTATTTCTTTATATTATCAGAATTGGATTAGAATTTTTAAGGCTCATCAATTTTTTTTTAAATCACAAAGATAATAAGCTTTCTAGTCTTTCAACAGTAATATTAGATGCCAAAATACATGGATCATATATATATATATATGTACAAAAGGTTTTTGTTAAAATTGATAAAGGCTTGATGAAGAACAAAAAATCAATATGGAGAAATTGGAAAATATTAACTAAATAAAAAGTCTACACAAAATAAAAGAAAACAGTTAGGAAAATGGTAAGAGAGTGAAAAAGTTGACTTGAATCTCAACATTCAGAAAACTAAGATCATGGCATCTGGTCCCATCACTTCATGGGAAATAGATGGGGAAACAGTGGAAGCAGTGTCAGACTTTACTTTGGGGGGCTCCAAAATCACTGTGGATGCTGATTACAGCCATGAAATTAAAAGACGCTTACTCCTTGGAAGGAAAGTTATGACCAATGTAGACAGCATATTATAAAGCAGAGACATTACTTTTCCTACCAAGGTCCGTTTAGTCAAGGCTATTGTTTTTCCCTTGGTCATGTATGGGTGTGAGAGTTGAACTGTGAAGAAAGCTGAGCACCAAAGAATTGATGCTTTTGAACTGTGGTGCTGGAGATGACTCTTGAGAGTCCCTTGGACTGCAAGGAGATCCAACCAGTCCATTCTAAAGGAGATGGATCCTGGGTGTTCGTTGGAAGGACTGATGCTAAAGCTGAAACTGCAATACTTTGGCCACGTCATGAAACGAGTTGACTCACTGGAAAAGACTCTGATGCTGGGAGGGATTGGGGGTGGGAGGAGAAGGGGCGACAGAGAATGAGATGGCTGGATGGCATCACCGACTCGATGGGCATGAGTTTGAGTGAACTCCAGGAGTTGGTGTTGGACATGGAGGCCTGGTGTGCTGTGTTTCATTGGATCGCAAAGAGTCGGACACGACTGAGAGACTGAGCTGAACTGAACTGAGGATCATATATATCAATAATTACCTTACCTGTAAATGGATTAAGTGCACCAGCCAAAAGACAGAGATTGGCTACATGAAAACATGTGCACGTATGCACTTTCACTTATTATACCTCTCTACTTCAGTTCAGTTCAGTCAATCAGTCGTGTCTGACTCTTTGCAACCCCATGAATTGCAGTATGGCAGTCCTCCCTGTCCATCACCAACTCCTGGAGTTCACCCAAACTCACATCTATTTTCGTAATGGCTTTGTTTTTATTTTGTGTAGATTTTTCCTTCTCCTGTGTTTCCTGCCTAGATAATTTCTTATTGTTCTTGTTGTAAAACTGGTTTTGTGTTGCAGAATTGTCTTAACTTTTGCTTATCAGGAAAACTTTGATATCTCCATCAAATCTGAATGAGAGTCTTGCTGGGTATAGTATTCTTTGATTGTATGTTCTTTCTTTTAATCACGTTTATATATATCTGCCATTGAGAAATCAGCTCATACCCTTATGGGAGTTCTCTTGTGTGTTATTCCTCATTTTTTCCTTGTTGCTTTCAGTATTTTATATTTGTCTTTTATTTTTGTCAGTTTGATTACTATGTGTCTTTGTGTGTTCCTCCCTGACTGGATCCTGCCTGTGACTCTCTAAACTTCCTGAACTTGATTGACTATTTCCTTTCCTATGTTAGGGAAGTTTTCATCTATTTTCCTATCGAATATTTTTTGAGTCTTTTTCTGTCTCTTCTGTTTCTGGGACCCCTATAATGTGAATACTAATTCATTTGATTTTGTCCCAGAGGCCTCTTAATATGTCTTCATTGAAAAAAAAAAATTTTTTTTTCTTTTTCTTTTTTTGCAGTCTGAATAGTTACAGAAATATTTATTTAAAAGTAACACTTTATAAAAAAAAACAACACAGAAATGATTTAGATTAAAAGCTCCAAGGTGTATTGTTTCATACATGTTATTGCTATCTATACCTTCACCCCATTATTAAGCCATTTCAGGTAACGTTCAGTTCATAAATTTACAGTGAGGTTACAGAGCCCAGCCAGGATGGGACAGAATGTGTTCCAAGTTAGGAAGGGACCACGTGACTCCTCAGTGATGTCTCCCATGGAGCACGTATGCTTCACTGTTTCTTCCTGCACATCTTTTGGCTTCTCTGGTTGTGGCTGGTTTAGACTCTCCTGATGCTAATGATGTGCTGCTTTTTGATCCTAGGAGGCTGATAGAAGCTTTCAGGCCCCCTCTCCTGTAGGCCCTAATCATGAACTGTGAGGTTCAGGAGAGCTGGACAATCGGAAGGCTGACAACAAATGCTTGCTTAAGGGAGGAACTGCCATTCCAACATCAACTGTCTTTAATCCTACTGCAGAAACTGTTTTAATTCTGGAGATGGTGAGTCCTAGAAGATCATGGCCAAGAAGCAGATGTCCTAAGTAGCTTCCTCTGAGAGTCTATCCCCAAGAGAGAGCCATGTGGCCACCTGCTTTTTATCATATTTCTAATAGCTGCTCCATTTCTTCAAGGGCTGTTGTGAAATCATTTACTTGACTGCTACATAAGGTCTGTTGTTCAAGGAACTGGGCTCTCTCTTCTTCTTTCATCTTCAACTTTACCTTTAAGGCCTGTAACTCTTCCATCTGCTTTTTGGCGGTTTCGTTAAAAAGCTTCAGTTCATCTTGCAAAGTCTGTAACAGCAGCTGCCCCCTCACCATGGAGTCCATGTGATCTATGGTGGAGTCTTGCTGTGATGCCAGGGTCTCACTGCCTGGGTTGAGGCCTTTGCTTTCTAAAATTGCCAAACAGTTGTCCTGAAACTTCTCCAGCAGCTCTACTTTTTGAGTCAGGTCCTTCAGCTCTCCCTGAGTTTCAATCAATTTCTGGTGCAACTGCTTGTTGACAGCCTCCAAGAGCTGGTTCTTATCCTTGAGCTCTTCTTCTGATTTCTGTTTACTCAGTGGTTTGTAGCTCTTCCTGAGGTTCCTCCTGGAGGTGTCTGTAGCCTTCACCTGCCCATTCTTCCATCTTGGTTTGATGATTTTTGTAACATCATTCTCTGAAACTCCTGAATGAGGTCTGGAAACATCAACTTCTTTGGACTTAACAGGTAACTGGCTCTTAAAAGTGGCTCGAGTTTGTGCAACCTTTCCTAACATCAAGAAACCTGGGAGGCAACATAAAAATGTTAAAATATTGACGTTACATATGACCATAAAGCTGGGACAGGGAAAGAAGCAAAGAGATGAAAACTTCCAATTTGGGTGGGGAGATGCCAGTCACTCCCCACTGCACTAAAGATGCCGCTTTCTAAGGGAAAGGCAGTGTAAGACTGACTCCAGTTCCCTCACCAACTCCTAAGCCCTGCTGATGACAGGACTGCCATTCAGGTGTTCTGAAGCAATTTAAGACAAATCCTCAATTTTTTTTTTTTTCTATATTCAGTTCTGTCACAATGATTTCCACCATTCTGTCTTCCAGGTCACGTATTCATTCTTCTGCCTCAGTTATTCTGTTACTGTTTTCTTCTAGTGTGTCAGTCATCCGTTTGTTTTTTAGTTCTTTACTAGGTTTTACCATTTCTTGAATCTTCTTCATTTTTTCCAAGATCCTGGATCATCTTCACTATAACTATTCTGAATTGTTTTTCTGAAAGATTGCCTATCTCCACTTCATTTAATTATTCTTCTAGGGCTTTATTTTGTCCCTTTATCTGGGACAAATCCTCTGCCTTTTCATCCTGATCAATTTTCTGCAATGTGGTTGTTGTTTTGGCTGCTATGGGATTGTTGTTTTTCCTGCTTCTTCTGTCTGCTTTCAGATGGATTAGGTTAGGAGTATTGTGTAAACTTCCTGATGGGAGGGACTGGTCAGGGAATAAACTGGGTCTTACTCTGATGGACAGGAGTGTGTTCAGTAAACTTTAAGCTGATTGCCTGCTGATGGGTGGGGTTGTGCTCCTTCCTGTTACTTGCTTGGCTTGAGGAACTAAGTCCAGGATCCCTGGACTTAGTGGGCTCTTTGGTAGTGTTAATGGCAAACTCCAAGAGGGCTTACGCCTAGAGGTACCTTCCAAAATTGTTGCTGCCAGCGTTCCTGTCCCCAAGGCAAGCCCATGTCTCCACAGGAGACCCTCCAAACCTAGCAAGCATATTTGGTTCAGTCTCCTGGTTCTTTCCTCTGGGTCTTGATGCACACAAGATTTTATTTGTGCCATCCAAGAGTGGAGACTCTGTTTCTCCAAGTCCTGTTGAAGCCCAGTAATCAAATTCCATCATCCTTCAAAGTCAGATTCCCTGTGAGTTCCCACTCACTTTGCTGGATCCCCACCGTGGGAAGGCTGAAGTGGGGCTCAGAAATTTCTCCACATTGGGAGAACTTCTTCAATATTATGATCTCTTGTTTGTGGGTCAACTACCCTGTTCAGTTCAGTTCAGTCGTTCAGTCGTGTCAGACTCCTTGCGACCCCATGAACCACAGTAGGCCAGGCCTTCCTGTCCATTACCAAGTCTATCTATCAAGTCTATGATGCCATCCAACCATCTCATCCTCTGTCTTCCCCTTCTCCTCCTTCCCCCAATCCCTCCCAGCATCAGAGTCTTTTCCAGTGAGTCAACTGTTCTCATGAGTTGGCCAAAGTATTGGAGTTGCAGCCTCAGCATAAGTCCTTCCAATGAACACTAAGGACTGATCGCCTTTAGAATGGACGGGTTGGATCTCCTTGCAGTCCAACAGACTCTCAAGAGTCTTCTCCAACACCACAGTTCAAAAGCATCAATTCTTCGGCACTCAGCTTTCTTCACAATCCAACTCTCACATTCATACATGACCACAGGAAAACCATAGCCTTGACTAGATGGACCTTTGTTGGCAAAATAATGTCTCTGCTTTTAAACATGCTATCTAGGTTGGTCATAACTTTCCTCCCAAGGAGTAAACATCTTTTAATTTCATGGCTTCAATCACCATCTGCAGTGATTTTTGAGCCCAGAAAAATAAAGTCTGACACTATTTCCACTGTTTCCCCATCTATCTGCCATGAAGTGATGGGACTGGATGCCATGATCTTTGTTTTCTGAATGTTGAGCTTCAAGCCAACTTTTTCACTCTTCTCTTTCACTTTCATCAAGAGGCCCTTTAATTCTTCCTCACTTTCTGCAATAAGGATGGTGTCACCTGTATACCTTAGGTTATTGATATTTCCCCCGGCAATCTTGATTCCAGCTTGTCCTTCATCTTGCCCATCATTTCTCATGATGTACTTTGCATATAAGCTAAATAAGCAGGGTCACAATATACAGCCTTGACATACTCTTTTTCCTATTTGGAACCAGCCTATTGTTCCTTGTTCAGTTCTAACTGTTGCTTCCTGACCTGCATACAGGTTTCTCAAGAGGCATGTCAGGTGGTCTGGTATTCCCATCTCTTTAAGAATTTTCCACAGTTTATTGTCATCCAGGCAGTCAAAGGCTTTTGCATAGTTAATGAAGCAGAAGTACATGTTTTTTTTTTTTAATTTCCCTTTTTCTGACTCTCTACGATCAAGCAAATTTTAGCCATTTGATCTCTGATTTCTCTGCCTTTTTTAAACCCAGCTTGTACATTTGGATGTTCTCAGTTCACTTACTACTGAAGCCTAGCTTGAAGATTTTTTGTCTAACTGTAATAGCATGTGAAATAAGCAACATTTAATGATAGTTTGAACATTATTTGGCATTTCCCTTCCTTGGGATTAAAATTAAAATTGACCTTTTCCAGTCCTGTGGCTTCTGTTGAGTTTTCCATATTTGCTGACATATTTTAACAGCTTTATCTCTTAGGATTTTAAACAGCTCAGCTGGAATTCCAGCACCTCCACCATCTTTGTTTCTAAAATGCTTCCTAAGGCCCACTTGACATCACACTCCTGCATATCTGGCTGTAGGTGAGTGACCACACCATCATAGCTATCTGGGTCATTAAGTCCTTATTTTGTTTTGTTCTTCTTTGTATTCTTACTGCCTCTTCTTAATCTCTTCTGCTTCTTTTAGGTCCTTACCATTTATTTTCTTTATCAATTCCATTCTTGCATGAAATTTTACCTTGATATCGCCAATTTTCTTGAAGAGATCTCTAGTCTTTTCATGCTTTTGTTTTCCCTCTACTTTGCATTTTGCATTCATGAAGGCCTTTTTAATCTCTCCTTGCATATCTCTGGAACTCTGCATTCAGTGGAATATATATTTCCCGTTCTCTCTTGCTTTTTGTTCCTCATCTTTCTTCATATTTGTAGAGAGTCCTCAGACAACGACTTTGCCTCATTGCAGTCCTTTTCTTGGGAATGGATTAGTCACTGCCTCATGTACAATACTAGAAACTTCTGTTCATAGTTATCCAGGCACTCTATCTACCAGATTTAATCATTTGAATCTATTCATCAACTTTACTGTATAATTATAGGGAATTTGATTTAGGTCATACCTGAATGGTCTCGTGGTTTTCCCTATTTTCTTCAATTTAAACCTGAATTTTCAATAAAGAGCTCATGATATGAACCACAGTTATCTCCAGGTGTTTTTACTGACTGCATAGAGATTCTCTATCTTTTGCTGAAAATTACAAAATCAATCTGATTTCAGTATTGATCATTTGTGTTGTTGGAAAAGGCTGTTTGCTCTCACCAGCACATTGTATTGACAAAACTATGTTAGCTTTGCCCTGCTTCATTCTGTACTCCAAGACCAAACGTAATTGTTACTCCAGGTATTTCTTGACTTCCTACTTTTGCATTCCAATCTTCTAAGATAAAACAGACATCTTATTTTATTTCTTCATTTGTTTGTTTATTTTGATGTTTGTTCTAGAATATGTTGTAAATCTTCATAGAACCCAGTCAACTTGTTTCTTCACCATCAGTAGTTGGGACATAGATTTGAATTATTGTGATGTTGAATGGTTTGCCATGGAAATGAATGGAGAATATTCTGTCATTTTTCAGGTTGCAACCAAGCACTGCATTTCAGACCCTTTTGTTGACTATGATGGCTACTCCATTTCTTGTATGGGGTTCTTGCCCATAGTAATATACATAAGGGTCATTTGAATAAAATCCACCAATTCCTGTCCATTTTAGTTCACTGATTCTTAATATGTAGATGTTCAGTATTGCAATCTCCTTCTTGACTACATCCTGACATTTCAAGTTCCTATTCAATATTGTTCTTTATAGCATCAGAGTTTACTTTCATTATCAGACATATCCAGTACTGACCTTCATTTCTGCTTTGTGTCAGCCACTTCATTCTTTCTGAAGCTATAAGTAATTGCCCTTCACTCTTGCCCAGTAGTACACTGGACAACTTCCAATGTATGGGAATCATTTATTTGTGTCATGTCTTTTTTGTGTTTTTATACTGTAGATGGGATTTTCCAGGCAAGAATGTTGGAGTAGGTTACCATCATCTCCCGCAGTGGACCATGTTTTCTCCACTTTCCTATGCCCAATCCATCTTGGGTGGCCTTACACTGCATGACTCATAGTTTCATTGAGTTACACAAGTCCCATTGCCATGACAAGTATTCAGTTCAGTTCAGTTCAGTCGCTCAGTCGTGTCTCACTCTTTGCGACCCCATGAATCACAGCACGCCAGGCCTCCCTGTTCGTCACAAACTCCCGGAGTTCATTCAAACTCATCTCCATCGAGTCGGTAATGCTATCCAGCCATCTCTGTCGTCCCCTTCTCCTTCTGCCCACAATCCCTCCAAACATTAGAGTCTTTTCCAGTGAGTCAGCTCTTTGCATGAGGGGGGAAAAGTATTAGATTTTCAGCTTTAACATCAGTCCTTCCAATGAACATCAGGACTGATCTTCTTGAGAATGGAATGGTTGGATCTCCTTGCAGTACAAGGGACTCTCGAGAGTCTTCTCCAGCACCACAGTTCAAAAGCCTCAATTCTTCGGCGATCAGCTTTCTTCACAGTCCAACACTCACATCCACACATGATGAATGGAAAAACCATAGCCTTGATTAGACAGACCTTGGTTGGCAAAGTATTGTCTCTGCTTTTTAATATGCTGTCTAGGTTGGTCAAAACTTTCCTCCCAAGAAGTAAGCGTCTTTTAATTTCCTGGCTGCAATCAGCATCTGCAGTGATTTTGGAGCCCAAAAAATCAAAGTCTGACACTGTTTCCACTGTTTCCCCATCTATTTCCCATGAAGTGATGGGACCAGATGCCATGATCTTTGTTTTCTGAATGTTGAGCTTCAAGCCAACCTTTCACTCTCCTCTTTCACTTTGATCAAGAGACTTTTTAATTCCTCTTCACTTTCTGCCATAAGAGTGGTGTCATCTGCATATCTGAGGTTATTGATTTTTCTCCCAGCAGTCTTAATTCCAGCTTGTGCTTCTTCCAGCCCAGCGTTCCTCATGATGTACTCTGCATAGAAGTTAAATAATCAGGGTGACAATATACAACCTTGACGTACTCTTTTTCCTATTGGAAAAAGCCTGTTGTTCCATGTCCAGTTCTAAGTGTTGCTTCCTGACCTGCATACAGTTTTCTCAAGAGGCAGGTCAGGTGGTCTGGTATTCCCATCTCTTTCAGAATTTTCCACAGTTTATTGTGATCCACACAGTCAAAGGCTTTGGCATAGTCAATGAAGCAGAAATTATTAGATAAATGCAACTCAAAAGTACAGTGAGGTGCAACCTCATTCTAGTTAGAATGGCCATCATTAAAAATCTACAAATAGCAAGTGCTAGAAATAAGTGTACCCACTCCAGTGTTCTTGCCTGGAGAATCCCAGGGACAGGGGAGCCTGGTGGACTGCCGTCTATGGGGTTGCACAGAGTCCGACAAGACTGAAGCGACTTAGCAGCAGCAGCAGCACAGAAATAAGTGTGAAGACAATGGAACCCTCCTACACTGTTTTTATCAGTGTAAGTTGGTGCAGTCACTAAGGATAAAAGTAGGGAAGTTTCTCAAAAAGATAAAAATAGAGTTTTCCTACTATCCAACAATACAGCTCCTGGGCACATATCCTGATAAAACTGTAATTTAAAAAGATATATGTACCCCAATGTTCATAGGATATTCACAATAGTCAAAACAGGGAAACAACCTACATGCCCATCCACAGATGAATGAATAAAGAAAATGTGGTACATATATACAATGGAATATTACTCAGCTATTAAAAGAATGGGCTTTAAATCCATTGCAGCAACATTGATGGAACTAGATTTAAGTAAGTCAGAGAGAGAAAGATAAATAATTTATTTCATCACTCTATGATAGAATCTAAACTATAACTCAAGTGAACTTATCTATGAAACAGAAACAAGGTTACAGACATAGAGAAGAAATTTGTGATTGCCAAGGGGAAGGGTATGGAGTGGCAATTTGGGATTAGCAGATGCTAACTATTATATATAGAATGGATAGATAACAAGGCCCTATACTGTGTAACATGAGGAGCTATATTCAATATTCTGTGATAAATTATAATGGAAGAGAATATCAAAACAGAATATATACATATATATATATATATATATATATATATATATATATGGACATGAGTTTGAGTGAACTCCGGGAGTTGGTGATGGACAGGGAGGCCTGGCGTGCTGTGATTCATGGGGTCGCAAAGAGTTGGACACTACTGAGAGACTGAACTGAACTGAACTGAACTAATATGTGTTATTGAATTATTTGCTGTACAGGAGAAACTAACAGAACACTTTAAATCAACTACATTTCAACAACAAAAAAAATTTAACAAAACAGATTAGGATTGCGGTTGGTAATCAGTAATGGTGCTTATTAAGCAAGTATTGGTGGTGATCTGGAGTGATTACATAGTTGTTCAGTTCAGTTCAGTGGCTCAGTCGTGTCCGGCTCTCCGTGTTCCCATGAATCACAGCACGCCAAGCCTCCCTGTCCATCACCAACTACTGCAGCTCACTCAAACTCATGTCCACAGAGTCGGTGATGCCATCCAGCCATCTCATTCTCTGTCGTCCCCGTCTCCTCCCCCCCCCCAACCTTTCCCAGCATCAGAGTCTTTTCCAGTGAGTCAACTCGTCACATGACGTGGCCAAAGTATTGCAGTTTCAGCTTTAGCATCAGTCCTTCCAATGAACACCCAGATTGATCTCCTTTAGGGTGGACTGGTTGGATCTCCTTGCAGTACAAGGGACTCTCAAGAGTCTTCTCCAACACCACAGTTCAAAAGCATCGATTCTTCGGTGATCAGCTTTCTTCACAGTCCAACTCTCACATCCATACATACCATGGGAAAAACCATAGCCTTGACTAGACGGACCTTTGTTGGCAAAGTAATGTCTCTGCTTTTTAATATACTATCAAGGTTGGTAATAACTTTCCTTCCAAGGAGTAAGCGTCTTTTAATTTCATGGCTGCAATCAGCATCTGCAGTGATTTTGGAGCCCAGAAAAATAAAGTCTGACACTGTTTCCACTGGTCTTCCATCTATTTCCCATGAAGTGATGGGACCAGATGCCATGGTCTTTGTTTTCTGAATGTTGAGCTTCAAGCCAACCTTTTCACTCTCCTCTTTCACTTTCATCAAGAGGCTTTTGAGTTCCTCTTCACTTTCTGCCATAAGGGTAGTGTCTTCTGCATATCTGAGGTTATTGATATTTCTCCCAGCAATCTTGATTCCAGCTTGTGCTTCTTCCAGCTCAATGTAAAAGTGGGGAATTTTGAAACTACAAGGTTGAAGTTTGTAACTGGTGGCAGATGGCATTTTAAAAGATGCTGATGTTGTCTGTGAGTTTGATGCAGTTCAGAGAAAATTGATATACTCCATGGTGCAAGGATATACCTGAGACCCAGATCCTCAGTGACCCTCTGACTCCATTTTTGTACACCCAGCCTGTGATTACAAATTATTTTTTTCAGTTTATCATTGCACATTTTCTTTGGCTTCTTCTTCTTTCCTATCCCCTCTCTACACCCTACTTGTCCTTCTTGACTTCACCTCCTCTAACAGTTAACTCCTGTTTATGTAACAATCCATGTGGTAGTGGCTCCTTTTGTCTCTTTACCTGCGGGCTTATCTGGGCAGTTGTTCTGTGTCTGGTTGGGCCAGCTGGCTTCTTCTCATGTTGTCTTCAGCTGAGAGCTCAGTTGGGGCTAAGATACCAACTCTGTCTTCAGTTGCTAGTCTATTGCCTTAGCTAGTGGGGCGGGGATCCCTGATCATTAGGCATAGAGTGGTCTACCTTGCTTTCTTCACTTGGTAGTTGGACACCCCCTGGATGAAAATAGAAGATGTCTCTTGAAGTGTGTTCTCAGGAGTTTCAGAAAACCACCTCCACCCCTTCAGATTGGTCAGAGCAGGTCCCAGAGCCAACCCAGATCAAAGATGGCAGAAAGAGGCTCAACCTTTTGGTGATAGGTGTGGCGTGTCTGCACAGAGCACCAGGAGCTGTCAGTGGCCATATTGCTGACATTTAATCACTGTGACAAGCTTCCAATTGCTTGGGTCTGCTTTTGGGAGAACCCAACCTGTGGCAATGACATTTCAGCTCAGGGTACTCCATATCTAAGACACATATGTTTGTTTTGAATGTTTGCTCCCATGCATGTCCTTGGGTGGTAGAGGGTTTGGCCTGCATAGTCTGGCCTGTCTACTGCAGCATGACACCATGATGCCCTTCTAGCCCTGTCCTGACCCATATGGATCCCTCCATTGGGAGCATCTTTTCTGACTTTGGGTTTCCTAAGCTCCACCAAACAATTCCCTAGTGTTTCCTCAAAACAGCTTTTGGACAGAGTGGTGCTGAGTGTAGACTGGATAACACAATCCTAAGAATGGGTAACCTACCTTACGAGTGTGGGACAGCATCCTTGGGGCCATGAAAAGTCACCATGCAGTCACATATCTACTAAAGGATGGGTCATTGATGACAATCTGGGCCTGCTGTATCCCTATGGAGTTCTCATATTTAGAGAAATGAGTGTGGGTTGAAAGGGGAATCCAGAGTGATAGGACTACAGGTTATCTATGTGAGCCTTGAGGTCTAAACATTTTAAGCATCTGGAAAAAGAATTGGAAAAGAGGGATGAAAGGCAAGAGCACTGTCACATTCCCTCAGGAATAGTACACCCCTGGCTCTCAAATGGACAGTTAGCTCAGGAAGAGAGCTGGAACCAACACAGATAAGCAAGAGCTTGGGTCCGCAGCAGCACACCCACCTGGGGTCCTCAGAGTTCATCAGCCTGGCCTGCCTGCCAGGGCTGGAGGCTGAAACCAAGTCTTGCTGGGGAGGTGGGCGGCTTGAAGCTGCAGGTACCTGAGCTGGACACAGGTATTCCTGTCCTGAGCATGGCTAACCCAGAGGCAGCCTGGGGTGGGAAAGGGAGGTGTAAGCTGGATACTCTGATGGAACTGTGTCCATGGCAAGCTTTTACAGGAGTGGATCACCAGCTGTGTTTACAAGGGTCACATTCCCAGAAGATGGAGAAAAACAAAGGGCCATGAGAGACACAAGGATTGGAAAAAGGGCCCAACCCCAAAGTCGCTGAGAAGTCCCATCAGAGGGGAACTAGTGCAGGCAAGTAGGCATCCTCCTCACAGTTTTAAGATGTGTGCATCCTGCTGGGCTGAACATGACTGAAAAGGTCTTGGCCAGACCCAGTCCTCATTCCTGAGGTTTAGGCCTCTCCCAAGTCCCTCTGGTGCTCCTCTGCTTGGCCCCTCTGCCCTGGCAGAGCTCTTGGGCCTTCAAGTCTAAGGATGAGAGTGGGAACAGGAACTCCTGGGACAGAGCTGATGGTGTCCCCTGATTCTACCTGGGGACTTGTTCATCTTTACATTAATTCTTTGTGTTTTGGGGAATCCTGTTCCACTAATGAAAGAATCCAGCCTTCATTCACATGCCCTCTGGGCAGGGTAAAACAATGTTTTAGATGGAGGCTTCATCATCTGCTCCTACCAGACCCCATGTGATAGAGTGCTGATTAGGATCACTGTGGAGGGTTTGGGAGGGACTGTTGTTCAGATGCCTGGATGTGGGTCTCAGAGTCCCGAGGACAAAGGAAAGGAAGTGGTGCGGCATCATAGCAGGCCATGGGCTCACCATAGTCCTCCCACCAACCACCCATCAATTGGCACAGCCACGTGTCTACCAGGTGGCACTGTACGGTGACCGTTGCTCAGTAGGAGCTCACCTGGGTCCATCCCAACCCCCGGGCATGATGCATCACTTGGTTCCCCCAGGAAACAGACAACGGTGAGAAAATCACCCAGTAACTTCCCACTATAGATAAAGGAAGGTCAGTATATTTGTAGCTCTGAAGAAAAGACTAACATATTTGACGAACAGTTGGGGTCAGGGGATGGACTGTGAGAACTGGTATTTGGTGGATTACCTGAAAATAGAAATAAGCTTGCTGAGCCAAACCCCTCCCTATAACTTCGTCTGCCACCAGGGGCCACCTAAAATCCTGCAGCTGTTTACCAAAGCCCAGAGAGTCTAATTTCTATCAACAGGCCTCTATCAGACTGACCACACCGGGAGGGAAAATCCACAGAAGCAGGTGTCCCAGGCTTCCAGGGGTGTGTGAGCCTTTCCTGGGAGTGCAGAGACAGAAGCCTCGGCTTGCTATCTTCAACCCTTTTGCCACAAATTAGTCCCAATATATCACAGACAATGGAATGCATTTCTACTTAACTTTATGATATGACTTCCTGTTCACTACTCTGTTCATTTCCTTCCTGTCAAGAAAGGAAACTGATATACCAAAAATAGGAAGGGTTTTAACTTCTCTACAAAATTCAGGGAATGAAAATCTACATCTGATGCATCTAAATCACACCTTTAGACACACCACAGCTTTAGACACACCTCTCAGCATGGACAGAGTCTCCACCCATCTCTGTCTGGTGCACTAAATGTGCTGCTGTGCTGTGCTCAGTCATGTCAGTCACGTCTGACTCTTTGTGAACCCATGGACTGTAACCCAAGAGGCTCCTCTGTCTCTGGGATTTTCCAGGCAAGAATACTGGAGTGGGTTGCTGTTTGCTTCTCTGGGGATCTTCCCAACTCAAGAATTGAACCTGCATCTCCAGTATCTCCTGAAAATGAATTATTTCCGACTGAGCCATCTGCACTAGCTGTGGAGCAATGGACAGTCCTTGACATTGTCAGGCTGCCTCTTTTGTGGCTTAGAAATTTGGATTCTGAGCTATAATCAGAATCTAATGTTGCACTTCCTACTCCCACATTTTCCTCCTTAATTCCCATAATGCTGCTGTGTTTCAGTGTGGGAAACATACTGGTAATTATCATTGGTTTTAAAAGCCCACTTTTATATTATTTGTGTTGGAGTTAAATAAAAGAAAAAATCCTGCCAATGTGGAAAATTCTGGCTTTTATCTTCATTTTAATCACGTGTTCCTCTTACTGCTGGGTGGAGGTACTCTCCTCCAGTGGAGTTGATGTCCTGGGGGCAGGGATGGTATGGGGACTCCTTAGGGAAAGTTCAGTTTCCCTGATCAGTGTTGCCTGACTCTGGTGAAAATGGAAAAGATATTTTTCACAAGCAGGTTCATGAGTCACCTGAATTTTGCTGAATTCTCCCCATGGTCCTCTGGGTAGGAAATCCTCTTTCTCTTCATGGTGTGATGTCTGAGATTTGAGCAGGAGCACAGGCCTCCTCCCAGGTGAGTGGCCTGTGAAGTTGGCTTTCTCAGGAGGGAACGGGAAAAACTGCCCCTTTGGTGACTTTACTCTCAGGAGATTCCAGGGGAAAGTTATTATACTCCAGAGAGAATGTTTTGCTATGAGTTTGTAACTCCGGGTGTGGATGAAGGTGGGATTTTTGCCCTCAGCACTGGTGCCCTTTCCTCCTCCAGGCCACTTCCTCTTGCTGTTTTCCTTATCTGCCCTGCATACCCTGGGACATGGCTCCCTTCTGATCTAGGCTTGCAGGTGTGAATCTCTCCTTTGCTTCCTCACATCTGTGATGCTAGGTGGCTTTTCTCTTCTGTTTTTACCTCTCTCTCTTTCTCTTTGCAACTCTTGCCCTGTTCCACACTCTCTTTATGTTCATTATTTCCTCGCGACACATTGCAGAGTTTCCCCTCTTTATTTGCACATAAATACAGAGACCTTTATAATTACAGTGCAGGAATAACGGCTTCTAGTGAGTGTTATATTATTCTTTTATTCTCTTGGGTAAATCTGCCCAAAAAGAAAATCGTGGGAGGAAATTTGCTTTGCCATTTTTAATATGGATAAGAAATGAAAAATAAGTCAAAAAATTAAAAAGATTTTGGGTGATAATATACCCACTATTTGGTTACTTCAAGATAAAACTTAAAGTGCCATTGGAAGGATAGACATCAGAATTAATTCAAATTACAATGTCATATAAACTACTGCAGATCAAACCAATCAATCCTAAAGGAACCCTGAATGTTCATAGGAAGGACTGATGCTGAGCCTGAAATCCCAATACTTTGGCTACCTGACGTGAAGAGCCACATTATTGGAAAACATCCTTATGCTGGGGAAAATGAGGGCAGGAGAAGAAGAGGGTGACAGTGAAGATGAGTTGGTTGGATGGAATCATTGATTGAATAGACGAGTTTGAGCAAACTCCAAGAGATAGTGAAGGGCAGGAAAGCCTGGCGGCTGTAGTCTATGGGGTTACAAAGAGTCAGACATGACTGAGGGATTGAAAAACAATAACAATTGCATCTTCAGAGAATTCAGTTCAGTACTGATCTCTTTTAATTGGCAGTAACGGGCAATATTGCATTGAGAAATTTATGCAAATTATTATAAGATTTTACTGAATATATTGTAATATTACCAATGATTACAGTGATCATGCAGCTTCCTGATAACATCA
This sequence comes from Moschus berezovskii, assembly GCF_049115385.1. NCBI lineage: Eukaryota > Metazoa > Chordata > Mammalia > Artiodactyla > Moschidae > Moschus > Moschus berezovskii. Next base: position 6,287,537 of record NC_142462.1, read on the forward strand.
TGTTTGTATTACAAGGCGTACAATGACATCACTGAGTAAGAATCATGTATACTTTATTATATTGACTAAAAGTCTAACCCAGAGGTTTAATATTGATTCACAAAAATTCTCAAATGATCAAATACTGCTTTGATTATTACATATTCAGTGATCAAAAGGTTTTTTGGCCCTAATGTGAACAAACGTTTTGGCTAACCAAATATTTTCTATATAAAAAACTGCTGAATAAATTTAAGTTATTAAATATTTTCTTATCTAGTGGTCCAGGAATATATTTCATGGATTTTCAGACTTTAGAGACCATTTATTGAAATACTTTGGTTTAAAAATATTTTATAATCAGTTCAGTTTGGTCTCTGAGTCATGTCTGACTCTTTGCAACCCCATGAATCACAGCACGCCAGTCCTCCCTGTCCATCACCAACTCCCGGAGTTCACTCAAACTCATGTCCATCAAGTCAGTGATGCCATCCAGCCATCTCATTCTCTGTCGTCCCCTTCTCCTCCCACCCCCAATCCTTCCCAGCATCAGAGTCATTTCAGTGAGTCAACTCGTCGCATGAGGTGGCCAAAGTATTGGAGTTTCAGCTTTAGCATCAGTCCTTCCAAAGAACACCCAGGATCGATTTCCGTTAGAATGGACTGGTTGGATCTCCTTGCACTCCAAGGGACTCTCAAGAGCCTTCTCCAACACCACAGTTCAAAAACATCAATTCTTCGGTGATCAGCTTTCTTCACAGTCCAACTCTCACATCCATATATGACCACTGGAAAAACCATAGCCTTGACTAGACGGACCTTTGTTGGCAAAGTAATGTCACTGGTTTTTTATGTGCTATCTAGGTTGGTCATAACTTTCCTTCCAAGGAGTAAGCGTCTTTTAATTTCATGGCTGCAATCAGCATCTGAAGTGATTTTGGAGCCTCAAAAAACAAAGTCTGACACTGTTTCCACTGTTTCCCCATCTATTTCCCATGAAGTGATGGGACCAGATGCCATGAGCTTAGTTTTCTGAATGTTGAGCTTCAAGCCAACCTTTTCACTCTCCTCTTTCAGTTTCATCAAGAGGCTCTTTAGTTCCACTTCACTTTCTGCCATAAGGGTGGTGTCATCTGCATATCTGAGGTTATTGATATTTCTCCCGGCAATCTTGATTCCAGCTTGTGCTTCTTCCAGCCCAGCGTTCCTCATGGTATACTCTGCATATAAGTTAATAAACAGGGTGACAATATACAATCTTGACGTACTCCTTTTCCTATTTGGAACCAGTCTGTTGTTCTATGACCAGTTCCAACTGTAGCTTCCTGACCTGCATATAGGTTTCTCAAGAGGCAGGTCAGGTATTCTGGTATTCCCATCTCTTTCAGAATTTTCCACAGTTTATTGTGATCCACACAGTCAAAGGTTTTGGCATAGTCAATGAAGCAGAAATAGATGTTTTTCTGAAACTCTCTTGCTTTCTCCATGATCCAGAAAATGTTTGCAATTTGATCTCTGGTGCCTTTGCCTTTTCTAAAACCTGCTTGAACATCTCGAAGTTCACGGTTCACATATTGCTGAAGCCTGGCTTGAAGAATTTTGAACATGACTTTACTAGCGTGTGAGATGAGTGCAATTGTGCATTAGTTTGAGCATTCTTTGTCATTGCCTTTCTTTGGTTTTGGGATGAAAACTGACCTTTTCCAGTCCTGTGGCCACTGCTGCTTTCCAAATTTGCTGGCATATTGAGTGCAACACTTTCACAGCATCATCTTTCAAGATTTGAAATAGCTCAACTGGAATTCCATCACCTCCACTAGCTTTGATTGTAGTGATGCTTTCTAAGGCCCACTTGACTTCACATTCCAAGATGTCTGGCTAAGGGCATTCATAAAACTCATTAATTAAAAAAATTAATATCAATGCCACGATGGCATGATAACTCACCAAGAGCCAGACATGCTAGAATGTGAAGTCAAGTGGGCCTTAGGAAGCATCACTACGAATAAAGCTAGTGGAGGTGATGGAATTCCAGTTGAGCTGTTTCAAATCCTGAAAGATGATGCTGTGAAAGTGCTGTACTCAACATACCAGCAAATTTGGAAAACATGGTTGTGGCCACAGGACTGGAAAAGGTCAGTTTTCATCCCAATCCCAAAGAAAGGCAATGCCAAAGAATACTCAAACTACAGCACAATTGCACTCATCTCACACGCTAGTAAAGTAATGGTCAAATATCGCCAAACCAGGCTTCAGCAATACGTGAACTGTAAACTTCCAGATGTTCAAGCTGGTTTTAGAAAAAGCAGAGGAACCAGAGATCAAATTGCCAACATCTGTTGGATTATCAAAAAAGCAAGAGAGTTCCATACAAACCTCTATTTCTGCTTTCTTGACTGTGTCAAAGCCTTTGACTGTGTGGATCACAATAAACTGTGGAAAATTCTGAAGGAGATGGGAATACCAGACCACCTGACCTGCATCTTGAGAAACCTGGATGTGGGTCAGGCAGCAACAGTTAGAACTGGACATAGAACAAAAGACTGGTTAAAAATTGTGAAAGGAGTACGTCAAGGCTGTATATTGTCACCCTTCTTGTTTAACTTATATGCAGAGTACATAATGAGAAACGCTATACTGGAAGAAGCACAATGTGGAATCAAGATTATTGGGGGAAATATCAATAACCTCAGATATACAGATGACACCACCCTTATGGCAGAAAATGAAGAAGAACTAAAGAGCCTCTTCATGAAAATGAAAGAGGAGCATTAAAGAGTTGGCTTAAAACTCAACTTTCAGAAAACTAAGATCATGGCTCTGGTCCCATCACTTCACGACAAATAGATGGGAAACAGTGGCTGACTTTTTTTTTCTGGGCTCCAAAATCACTGCAGATGGTGATTGCAGCCGTGAAATTGAAAGACACTTGCTCCTTGGTAGGAAAGTCATGACCAGCCTAGATAGCATATTAAAAAGCAGAGACATTACTTTGTTAACACAGGTCCGTCTGGTCAAGGCTATGGTTTTCCCGGCTGTCATGTATGGATGTGAGAGTTGGACTCTAAAGAAAGCTGAGTACAGAAGAATTGATGCTTTCGGACTGTTGTGTTGGAGAGGACCCTTGAGAGACCCTTGGACTGCAAGGAGATCCAACCAGTCCATCCTAAAGGAGATCAGTCCTGGGTGTTCATTGGAAGGAGTGGTGTTGAAACTGAAACTCCAATACTTTGGCCACCTGGTGTGAAGAACTAACTCATTTGAAAAGACCCTGACGTTGGGAAATATTGAGGGCAGGAGGAGAAGGGGATGACAGAAGATGAGACGGTTAGATGGCATCACCGACTCAGTGAACATGAGTTTGGGTAAACTCCGGGATTTGGTGATGGACAGGGAGGCCTGGCATGCTGTGGTTCACGGGATTGCAGAGTTTGACACGACTAACGACTTAGGTGAACTGTTTGAAAAATAGATTATGTTACTTGGTCTCATCTTCAAGAAAGAGCAATGATACTTTTTTTTTTTTTTAAGATTTCTCAGTGGAGTATTTTAAACATATCCTTGACTTTAAGACTTCTGGGAAAACGGAGTAGACATATTTTTTACAATTCTTTCCTCAGTCACTCAGTCGTGTTGAACTCTTTGTGACCCTATGGACTGTAGCCTGCCAGGCTCCTCTGTCCATGGCAAGAATACCAAAATGGATTGCCTTTTTTCTCCTCCAGGGAATACTCCTGACCCAAGGATTGAACCCTCATCTCCTGAGTCTCCTTGCATTGGAAGGTGGATTTTTTTTTATCACTGAGCCACTTGGGAAGCCCATTCCTTCCTGCTAAATACTCATCAAAACCCCGGGCACTGTATAAAACAGGCCTAAGAACATCTTGAAAGGTTGAGACTAGCCATAACTCAGGGACCAGGGTATGATAAGAGGATGAACGTCTGTATTTTCTTTTTGTCTCTGGGTGCAGAACAAGCTGAAAACCCACAAATACCGAACGATCTCCCCCCACAAAAACTTTCTCTTTTCAGTCAAAGGACAAGGGAAGGAGCAGCCTTCTTTAGTCTAAAAACACTAAAATTTTAGACACTAAGAGCTCTACTCCAGTTAAACACTCAGATGAAACTGTGGCTTCACTCTCACCCAGACCAAGAAAGTCTCAGTGCAGAAAATGACTTCTATCCTTGAGAGGCAGGAATGAGGCCTTCCACACCCTCCCCACTCTGCTCGTGCAGAGGGGACTCCTGAATTCAAGATTGGACTTTAAACCAGGGTTTAAGGCAGGACATGTCACACAGATTGGAAAGGAAGACACAAAACTGTCCATCTTTGCTGATGACAAGATTGATGTACACAGAAAATACTATAAAAGCTACAAAATAAATCCCTAAACTAGTAATTGATAAACAAGGTCACAAGTTGGAAAATCAACATTTATGTATATTCTCAGTGAACACCTGGACTCTGAGTTTAAGAGCATACTACTGTTAGGTACTTAGAATAGGAAACGGGAGTTCAAAATGGTGGTGGCTAAAAGACAAGGAAGGGAAAAGCCCGCGAAAATAAAACAAAGGAAGGTCAAAGGAAGGTCCGGGGACCTGAGTGAGGACCTCAGGTAGAACAAATAGCACTCCTGGCTAGCCCAATTTACATAGGACGGGACCAGGAGGAGGAAAAAAACATATAAAAAGAGGAGCCAAAGTGTGCACTCTTTCTCTCTCCCATGTGCTGGTGCGCTCCTCCACTCTCTTCTTTTCATGTCTTTGGGTTGGCATGCCCTCACACCTCAAGGATGGATTATCTTGCTATTTTCTAAGTAAAATAGAACTGTAACACTGATTTGTCTAAGAGCTATAACACGGTCTGTCCAAGACCCAGGAACTTTGACATGCCAAGGGCTTTAATGTCTGTCACTCCAAATCTTTGTTGTGATGAGACAGAACCGAGGAGCATACACTCGCCTGACATCTGTGGTGCCATGACTCGGGTTTAACCTGGCTGAAACAACCTTTATGCGGTCCCCGCAAGGAGGAGGCCAAGAACAGCAGGAGCCCAACTCAGCGAAAGCTCCCACTGTAGAAGCAGAATGCGAAGAAAACCCAGTGCAAGGGAAGTGACAAGAGTCCTATCATGCTGGAATCCAGGACAAAAACAAACTCAGCAGAAAGCTCACACGGCTCAGTCTTAGATTCCAGAAGACCACCAGTTAAGGCGGGAGGTCCTCACTCTTTTGGCAGGAGGGACATATGCCTAAAAAATTTTTTATTCCTTTACAATCTCTCATTTCTTGTTTCCTCGAACAGACGGGTGGCAGTGGGTGCAACTGAGGGACTCTGGAGAGGCTACTCTTTGGTATGTCCCAAAGACACCATCTGCTGAGCCCCAGTAGCTGTTACCCAAGCCAGTGGGGTTTCTTCTGTCCTTAACCTTCTCTGTGCTAAGGATCAGGCCAACGAAAACTGTGAGCACAGGTCAGGTATTAAGCAGATTTTCCAGCAGGCTATGAAGGGGATCCCTTGGCAAGTTTTTCCCACTACTTTTTTCTCTAGTCCTTCAGCTCTCTCCCAGGAGTTGAGCCCAGCTAAAACCCAGGATACCTGGCTTCAGGACTTAATGAAGCTCAGGCTCTGATGTCTTATTGCAAAAATTCAGTAAGAGACAAAGCAATAAGGAAGAGGTAGATTGGTTAGGATTCAAAGAGAAGTACACTCTTCAGGGTGTGGGTCATTGCTCAGGACAAGGGCTGGGGCCATTGAATTTGGCCTGGCTTGGTTTTGCTGTCGGGGTGAATTCATATGTTGATGAGTGGGAGGATCAGCCCAACAATTGGGTAACCACCCACTCCTCTGTCTTTTGACAGTGCCTTAGAACTGTTCTGCCACCTCTGGATGTGTCTTTTGGCTTACAGATTAGGGATTAAAGTTTACTTGAATTTAACTTGTCATCTTGGACCCAAATGATTTTTAATTGGTTTACCTTATGCCCTTGTGCTATGTCATTCTTTCAAATGTTGTAGTCTGCTCCCTTCCCTCCTGTTTCAAGCTCTTTTCCTGAGCCCCTTCCAGGCCCACAATGTCGGCTCTACAATCTTCTGAAGGGACAAACAGAAAATAGTTGGCCCTTGGGAGGGAAATACTGTATAATACCCAATCCTTCTAGATATTTAGGCCTTCATCTTCCATGTTTCCTACAACATGTGCAACACCAGCATCTCTCAGTGAACCTGCTAGAGCAGAGGACAGGCATACAGTGCCTGTGAGAAGTGAAGCAGTAGGCATTCCTTCAAAGGCAATTGGGCTTCCAGGGATAATGTTTACAACTTTGGGAGTTAGCCCTGCTGGCCATTTGGTCCCAAACCCTTACCAACCTTTTCCTAAAGTTACAAACATGACCTGGGACCAAATCTCCACTCCATTTTTATGGAACATCTGGTCTGTTGCCTCTTGACAAATATGTTCTTAAGCCAATTACTAACTCCTACAATCAGGACCCTGCCCCCTTGTAGGCAACATTACTCCACCCAACCTATTATTAAAATACCTTGATGTCCTTAACAGGGCCAGTTAAACCACTCCTTCACTACTTCTGTTATTACCTAAAGTGGGATTATGACAACAAAATGTTTACCACTGGAGACACCCTAACCTGCCCTTAAGGAGGACTAGGGGAAGAAATCAGTGACTTACAATCCCTTAGAAGAGTAAGAAGATAAAGCTTATGAATATTAAACTGTTTTCCAGTCTCAGGGCACAGGCTTGGATTCCTTTCAGTTCAGTTCAGTTCAGTCACTCAATCGTGTCCGACTCTCCGCGACCCAATGAATCACAGCACGCCAGGCCCCCTGTCCATCGCCAACTCCCGGAGTTCACTCAAACTCATGTCCACAGAGTCGGTGATGCCATCCAGACATCTCATTCTTTGTCGTCCCCTTCTCTTCCCGCCCCCAACCTTTCCTAGCATCAGAGTCTTTTCCAGTGAGCCAACTCGTCGCATGAGGTGGCCAAAGTATTGCAGTTTCAGCTTTAGCATCAGTCCTTCCAATGAACACACAGGATTGATCTCCTTTAGAATGGACTGGTTAGATCTCCTTGCAGTCCAAGGGACTCTCAAGAGTCTTCTCCAACACCACAGTTCAAAAGCATCAATACTTCGGCGATCAGCTTTCTTCACAGTCCAACTCTCACATCCATACATACCACGGGAAAAACCATTGCCTTGACTAGATGGACCTTTGTTGGCAAATTAATGTCTCTGCTTTTTAATATACTATCAAGGTTGGTCATAACTTTCCTTCCAAGGAGTAAGCGTCTTTTAATTTCATGGCTGCAATCAGCATCCGCAGTGATTTTGGAGCCCAAAAAATAAAACCTGACACTGTTTTCCCATCTATTTCCCATGAAGTGATGGGACCAGATGCCATGATCTTTGTTTTCTGAATGTTGAGCTTCAAGCCAACCTTTTCACTCTCCTCTTTTACTTTCATCAAGAGACTTTTTAGTTCCTCTTCACTTTCTGCCATAAGGGTGGTGTCATCTGCATATCTGAGGTTATTGCTATTTCTCCAGGCAATCTTGATTCCAGCTTATGCTTCTTCCAGCCCAGCATTCCTCATGATGTACTCTACATAGAGACGACAGCTCTGGTGGCGCAGACGCGAGATGACAGGTCCAGCGGCGCAGCTCTGGTGCAACCGACCACGTGCAGAAGCTTGGCCGAGATGAGCTACCCCACGTCCAAGGTCAGGGGCAGCGGCCTAGAGGAGCTACCCCACGTCCAAGAGGCAGTGGCTGTGTGGGTGCAGGAGGGCCGAGAGGAGCTACTCCAAGTTCAAGGTCAGGAGGGGCGACCTTGAGGGGATACCCCTTATCGAAGGTAAGGTGCAGCAGCTGTGCTTTGATGGAGCAGCTGTGAAGAGGCAAGTATACTGAAGTGGTTTGCCATTCCCTTCTTCAGTGGACTACATGCTGTCAGACCTCTCCACCACGACCCACCCATCTTGGGTGGCCCCACATGGCATGGCTGAGTTTCACTGAGTTATACAGGGTTGTAGTCCATGTGATCAGATCGACTAGTTTGCTGTGATTATGATTTCAGTGTGTCTGCCCTCTGATGCCTCCTCTCAATACTTACCATTTTATGTGGGTTTCTCTTAAGAAGGTATTGAGAGGAGGCATAGGCTTAGAGGTAATTCTGAAGAAGACGAAGTTGAACGGTTCTATGAAGACCTACAAGACCTTTTGGAACTAACACCTAAAAAAGATGTCCTTTTCATTATAGGGAACTGGAATGCAAAATTAGGAAGTCAAGAAACACCTGGAGTACCAAGCAAATTTGGCCTTGGAGCAAGGAATGAAGCAGGGCAAAGGTTAATAGAGTTTTAACAAGAGAATGACTGGTCATAGCAAACACCCTCTTCCAACAACACAAGAAAAGACTCTACACATGGACATCACCAGATGGTCAACACCGAAATCAGACTGATTCTATTCTTTGCAGCCAAAGATGGAGAAGCTCTATACAGTTAGCAAAAACAAGACCAGGAGCTGACTGTGGCTCAGATCATGAACTCCTTGTTGCCAAATGCAGACTTAAATTGAAGAAAGTAGGGAAAACCACTAGACCATTCAGATATGACCTAAATCAAATCCCTTATGATTATACAGTGGAAGTGAGAAATAGATTTAAGGGACCAGATCTGATAGATAGAGTGCCTGATGAACGATGGACAGAGGTTAGTGACATTGTACAGGATACAGGGACCAAGACCATCCCCATGGAAAAGAAACGCAAAAGAGCAAAATGGCTGTCTGGGGAGGCCTTATAAATAGCTGTGAAAAGAAGAGAAGCGAAAATCATAGGAGAAAAGGAAGGATATAATCATCTAAATGCAGAGTTCCAAAGAATAGCAAGGAGAGATAAGAAAGCCTTCCTCAGCAATCAATGCAAAGAAATAGAGGAAAAAAACAGAATAGGAAAAACAAGAGATCTCTTCAAGAAAATTAGAGATATCAAGGGAACATTTAATGCGAAGATGGGCTAAATAAAGGACAGAAATGGTATGGACCTAAGAGAAGCAGAAGATATTAAGAAGAGGTGACAAGAATACACAGAAGAACTGTACAAAGAAGATCTTCACAACCAAGATAATCACGATACCGTGATCACTCACCTGGAGCCAGACATCTTGGAGTGTGAAGTCAAGTGGGCCTTAGAAAGCATCACTATGAACAAAGCTAGTGGAGGTGATGGGATTTCAGTTGAGCTATTTCAAGTCTTGAAAGATGATGCTGTGAAAGTGTTGCCCTCAATATGCCAGCATATTTGGAAAACTCAGCAGTGGCCACAGGACTGGAAAAGGTCAGTCTTCATTCCAATCCCAAAGAAAGGCAATGCCAAAGAATGCTCAAATTACCGCATAATTGCACTCATCTCACACGCTAGTAAAGTCATGCTCAAAATTCTCCAAGCCAGCCTTCAGCAATATGGGAACCATGAACTTCCAGATGTTCAAACAGGTTGTAGAAAAGGCAGAGGAACCAGATATCAAATTGCCAACATCCGCTGGATCATGGAGAAAGCAAAAGATTTCGAGAAAGACATCTATTTCTGCTTTATTGACCATGTCAAACCATTTGACTGTGTGCATCCCAATAAACTGTGAAAAATCCTGAAAGAGATGGGAATTACAGACCACCTGACCTGCCTCTTGAGAAACCTGTATGCAGGTCAAGAAGGAACAGTTAGAACTGGACATGGAATAGCAGACTGCTTCTAAATACAAAAAGGAGTACGTCAAGGTTGTATATTGTCACCTTGCTTATTTAACTTATATGCAGAGTACACCATGAGGAATGATGGGCTGGAAGAAGCACAAGCTGGAGTCAAGATTGCCGAGAGAAATATCAATAACCTCAGATATGCAGATGACACCACCCTTATGGCAGAAAGTGAAGAGGAACTAAAAAGCCTCTTAATGAAAGTGAAAAAGGAGAGTGAAAATGTTAACTTGAAGCTCAACATTCAGAAAACTAAGATCATGGCATCTGGTCCCATCACTTCATGGGAAACTGATGGGGAAACAGTGGACGCAGTGTCAGACTTTATTTTTTTGGGCTCAAAAATAACTTCAGATGTGGATTGCAGCCATGAAATTAAAAGACGCTTACTCCTTGGAAGGAAAGTTATGACCAACCTTGATAGCGTATTGAAAAGCAGAGACATTAGGTTGCCAACAAAGGTCCGTCTAGTCAAGGCTATGGTTTTTCCCGTGGTCATGTATGGATGTGAGAGTTGGACTGTGAAGAAAGCTTATCGCCGAAGAATTGATGCTTTTGAACTGTGGTGTTGGAGAAGACTCTTGAGAGTCCCTTGGACTGCAAGGAGATCTAGCCAGTCCATTCTAAAGGAGATCCATCCTGGGTGTTCATTGGAAGGACTGATGCTAAAGCTGAAACTGCAATACTTTGGCCAACTCATGCGATGATTTGACTCACTGGAAAAGACTCTGATGCTGGGAGGAATTGGGGGTGGGAGGAGATAAGGACTGCAGAGCATGAGATGGCTGGATGGCATCACCGACTCAATGGACATTAGTTTGAGTGAACTCCGGGAGTCAGTGATGGACAGGGAGGCCTGGCCTGCTCTGATTCATGGGGTGACAAAGAGTCAAACACGACTGAGCGACTGAACTGAACTGAAAGATATCTTATCCCCAGAAACCTGAGTTTGGGTGTGTTCATTAGAATGCACTCATTTGCAGTCCTGAATAAGTATCTGAGATCTCCCAGGGACTCACAGGTGTATTGAGTGTCCTCTTCTGTTTTCTTCCATGGCTTTTCTAGTGAGTAGTGGATCCAGGAGTCATGTCCTGATACCTTGACTGCTGTGGGGTTAGAAAGTATTACAGGGTAGGGGCCCTTCCATGTGTGCTGGAGTTGAGCCTTTGTGGACCCATTTTCCCAGACTTTAATGAGGACTTGTGTCCCTGGAGCATATAGTGGTGACTCCTTGAAATCTTTTGTGTCCTGATTCATACCCCACAAGCGTATATTGTTGGAATTGCCCAATGGCCATGTTATAAGACTGGAGGGTTTGAACATCTGGATCTAGGAAGAGGTCACTGACATAAACAAAAGGTCTTCCATATAGCATCTCATAAGGACTAAGACAAGCCTGTTCCTTAGGGGCAATTCGGGTGCATAGGAGGGCTATTGGTAAAGCCTCCTTCCATCCCAGGGAGGTCTCCTGGGTTATCTTTTGTATCTCTGATTTTAGGAATTGGTTGGTTCTTTCTACTTTTCCTGAAGACTTAGGCCTCCTGGCACTATGGAGATAATAAGCAATGCCCAATGCTTCCGAATGGTATGGACCTAACAGAAGCAGAAGATATTAAGAAGAGGTGGCAAGAATACACAGAAAAAATGTACAAAAAATAACTTCGAGATCAAGATAGTCACGAAAACGTGATCACTGACCTAGAGACAGACATCTTGGAATGTGAAGTCAAGTGGCCCTTAGAAAGCATCACTAGGAACAAAGCTAGTGGAGATGATGGAAATCCAGTTGAGCTATTTAAAATCTTAAAAGATGATGCTGTGAAAGTGCTGCACTCAATATGCCAGTAAATTTGGACAACTCAGCAGTGGCCACAGGACTGGAAAAGGTCAGTCTTCAATCCAATCCCAAAGAAAGGCAACGTCAAAGAATGCTCAAACTACCACACAATTGCACTCATCTCACACGCTAGTAAAGTCATGCTCAAAATTCTCCAAGCCAGGCTTCAGCAATATGTGAACTGTGAACTCGCAGACGTTCAAGCAGGTTTTAGAAAATGCAGAGGCACCAGAGATCAAATACCCGATATCCGCTGGATCATGGAGAAAGCAAGAGATTTCCAGAAAAAAACATCTATTTCTGCTTTATCGACTTTTATGCCAAAGCCTTTGACTGTGTGGATCACAATAAACTTTGGAAAATTCTGAAAGAGATGGGAATACCAGACCACCTGACCTGCCTCTTGAGAAAGCTGTATGCAGGTCAGGAAGGAACAGTCAGAACTGTACGTGGAACAACAGACTGGTTCCAAATAGGAAAAGGAGTACGTCAAGGCTGTATATTGTCACCTTGCTTATTTAACTTATATGCAGAGTACACCATTAGGAATGCTGGGCTGGAAGAAGCACAAGCTGGAATCAAGATTGCTGGGAGAAATATCAATAACCTCAGATATGCAGATGACATTACCCTTATGGCAGAAAGTGAAGAGGAACTCAAAAGCCTCTTGATGAAAGTGAAAGAGGAGAGTGAAAAGGTTGGCTTGAAGCGCAACATTCAGAAAACAAAGATCATGGCATCTGGTCCCATCACTTCATGGGAAATAGATGGAAAAACAGTGGAAAGAGTAAAAGATTGTATTTTTTTTTCGGCTCCAAAATCACTTCAGATGCTGATTGCATCCATGAAATTAAAAGACGCTTACTCCTTAGAAGGAAAGTTATGACCAACCTTGATAGTATATTAAAAAGCAGAGACATTACTTTGCCAACCATGGTCCGTCTAGTTAAGGCTATGGTTTTCCAGTGGTCATGTATGGATGTGAGAGTTGGACTGTGAAGAAAGCTGATCGCCGAAGAATTGATGCTTTTGAACTGTGGTGTTGGAGAAGACTCTTGAGAGTCCCTTGGAGTGCAAGGAGATCCAACCAGTCCATTCTAGAGGAGATCAATCCTGTGTGTTCATTGGAGGGACTGATGCTAAAGCTGAAACTCCAATACTTTGGCCACCTCATTCGACGAGTTGACTCACTGGAAAAGAGTCTGATGCTGGAGGGATTGGGGGGTGGGAGGTGACTAGGAAGACAGAGAATGAGATGGCTGGATGGCATCACCGACTCGATGGACATGAGTTTGAGTGAACTCCACGGGTTGGTGATGGACAGGGAGGCCTGGCGTGCTGTGATTCATGGGGTCGCAGAGAGTCAGACACGACTGAGCGACTGAACTGAACTGAACTCACCCTCTTGAACGAGTCAATTGCTAGGCAGGTTGATAAGAATCCCGGGGTCCCCAAGGATGAGAAAGGGGTGGGGGACTTCTTTTTTCCCTCTACATTCCTTAGTCGTATCACATAAACCTTTTTCTTTCTTTCTTTCTTTAAGCCTGGAACTGATGATTACACAACAAACAACTCAGTTTAAACTCTGTACTAATATTCAGTTCAGTTCAGTCACTCAGTCTTGTCCAACTCTTTGCCACCCAACGAATCACAGCATGCCAGGCCTCCCTGTCAATCACCAACTCCCAGAGTTCACTCAAACTCATGTCCATCGAGTTGTTGATGCCATCCAGCCATCTTATTCTTAGTTTTCCCCTTCTCCTTCCGACCCCAATCCCTCCGAGTATCAGAGTCTTTTCCAGTGAGTCAACTCATCGCATGAGGTGGCCAAAGTATTGCAGTTTCAGCTTTAGTCCTTCCAGTGAACTCCCAGGATTGATCTCCTTTAGAATGGACTGGTTGGATCTCCTTGCAGTCCAAGGGACTCTCAAGAGTCTTCTCCAGGACCACAGTTCAAAAGCATCAATACTTCGCTGATCAGCTATCTTCACTCTCCAACTCTCACATCCATACATGACCACGGGAAAAACTATAGCCTCGACTGGACGGAACATGGATGGAAAAGTAATGTCTCTGCTTTTTAATATACTATCTAGGTTGGTCATAACTTTCCTTCCAAGGAGTAAGCGTCTTTTAATTTCATGGCTGCAATCCACATCTGAAGTGATTTTGGAGCCCCCAAAATGAAAGTCTCACCCTGTTTCCACTGTTTCCTCATCTATTTCCCATAAAGTGATAGGATCAGATGCCATGATCTTAGTTTTCTGAATGGTGAGCTTCAAGCCAACCTTTTCACTCTCTTCTCTCAATTTCATCAAGAGGCTTTTGAGTTCCTCTTCACTTTCTGCCATAAGGGTGGTACCATCTGCATATCTGAGGTTACTGATATTTCTCCCGGCAACCTTGATTGTTGTGCTTCTTCCAGCTCAGCGTTCCTCTTCATGTACTCTGCAAAGTAATTAAATAAGCAGGATGACAATATACAACCTTGACGTACTCCTTTTCCTATTTGGAACCAGTCTGTTGTTCCACGTACAGTTCTAACTGTTGCTTCCTGACGTGCATACAGGATTTTCAAGAGGCAGGTCAGGTGGTCTGGTATTCCCATCTCTTTCAGAATTTTCCAAAGTTTATTGTGATCCACACAGTCAAAAGCTTTGGCATAGTCAATGAAGCAGAAATAGATGTTTTTCTGGAACTCTCTTGCTTTCTCCATGACCCAGCGGATGTTGGAAATTTGATCTCTGGTGCCTCTGCCTTTTCTAAAACCTGCTTGAACATCTGGGAGTTCACAGTTCCCATATTGCTGAAGGCTGGCTTGGAGAATTTTGAGCATGACTTTACTAGCTTGTGAGATGAGTGCAATTGTGCGGTTGTTTGAGCATTCTTTGGCATTGTCCCTCTTTGGGATTGGAATGAAGACTGGCCTTTTTGAGTCCTGTGGCCACTGCTGAGTTTTCCAAATTTGCTGGCATATTGAGTGCATCAATTCCACAGCATCATCTTTCAAGATTTGAAATAGTTCAACTGGAATTCCATCACGTCCACTAGCTTTGTTCGTTGTGATGCTTTCTAAGGCCTACTTGACTTCACATTCCAAAATGTCTGGCTCTAGGTCAGTGATCACGCCATCATGATTCTCTTGTTTGTGAAGATCTTCTTTGTACAGTTCTTCTGTGTATTCTTGCTATCTCTTCTCAATATCTTCTGCTTCTGTTAGGTCCATACTATTTCTGTCCTTTATTGAGCCCATCTTTGCATGAAATGTTCCCTTGGTATCTCTAATTTTCTTGAAGAGAACTCTTGTTTTGCTATTCTATTGTTTTCCTCTATTTCTTTGCATTGATCACTGAGGAAGGCTTTCTTATCTCTCCTTGCTATTCTTTGGAACTCTGCATTCAGATGGTTATATCTTTCCTTTTCTCCTTTGCTTTTCACTTCTCTTCTTTTCACAGCTATTCGTAAGGACTCCTCAGACAGCCATTTTGCTTTTTTGCATTTCTTTTCCATGGGGATGGTCTTGGTCCCTGTCTCCTTTACAATGCCACTAACCTCCGTCCGTAGTTCATCAGGCACTCTATCTATTAGATCTAGGCCTTTAAATCTATTTCTCACTTCCGGTGTATAATCATAAGGGATTTGATTTAGGTTATATCTGAATGGTCTATAACAATAATGTATCCTTGAGGACAGTTTCTCCTTTCTGAAAATCTTTGTCTAATCTTTTTATCTTAAAATGTAAATTATGAGAGTGGGTCTTGTAAGATCTTTACAACCTTTAGACATTCTTCTGATTTATTGTAATCACTAATTTAGAAAGTATGTAACTCCCTTATTAGACTAGCGAAGGTGGCCATCTCTGTCCCCTTTCTGATGTCTATGTCAGAAGCTTTTTCTGTCCATTTTCATACTTTAATAAAACTCTGCTACACAAAAGCTCCTGAGTAATCAAGTCCAGTCCCTGGTCCTGAAGCTAAATCTACTTCCAAGATCAAGAATCCGACACCATTCACTGTATGCTATCACTTTCAGCATGGCTAAAATTAAAAATAATAAAACTTAAAAGTGACAGCAAATGCTTATGAGGATGAATAGAAACTGGATTTCTCATATGCTGCCATTTGGAATGTAAACTGGAATAGCCACTCTGGAAAACAGTTTTATGTTTTCTAAAAAATGAGACATATTCCAACCATATGACTCATTAATCTCAGAGAAATGGAAACTTGCATTGACGTAGTTATACACTAATGTTTCTAGAAGTTTTATTCATAACAGCCCCAAACTAGAAAAAATCCGGGCTTCCCTGGTGGCTCAGTTGGTAAAGAATCCACCCAGAATGCAGGAGAGACAGGTTCAATCTCTAGGTTGGGAAGATACTTAGGGAAGGAAATGGCAACCCACTCCAGTATTTTTGCCTTGGAAATCACATGGACAGAGGGGCCTGGTGTGTATAATCCCTGGGGCTGCATAGAGTTGGACATAACTGAGTGACTAAACTATCACCACTACCAGAAACAAACCAGATATCCTTCAAAGCAAATTGTGGTAATTTATACCACAGATATTGCTCATCGATAAAAGCCATAAACTATTGATACAAGCAACAATCTGAATCTCCAGAAAAGTATGCTGCATGAAATAGCCAGTCCCAAAAGTTTGCATTTCATTTATGTAATACTCTTAGCCTGTCATATTAGAAAGAGAGAAGAGATTATTGTTTCCTCCACAGTAAGGAGGGATGTGGGTACAGTTGTAAATGGTTAACATGAGGGACATTTGAGTAACAGAAGTGTCTGGATCTCACCATGTTAAAGTCCATTTCCTGGCTGTGACATTGTCCTATTTTTTTGCAATAAGTCACCATTGAAGAATTTAAGGGTGCACAAGATCTCGCCTATTATTTCTAACATCTGTGTGTGATTTTGCAATTTTCTTCAAATAAAAAAGAAGTTTAATTAAAAAATTCTCCTTTTTCCAATATATATCTGTGGAAGGCTAAGATTTCCTCATATGTCTCTACCCAAACACCATATGGCAAATGATTGAATGCAGAAGCACATATGAGATTCCAGCTGACTTTTCTTAAGATGGGCATTTAAGCAAATTGCAAAAATGTAAAGCAGTGCTGCTGTTCTCATTATGCAGTCATCCCTTTTGTCTGAGGGGATAGTTTGAGGACCCCTAGTGCCATACTCCAAAATCCCAAGATGCTCAGGTCCCATATATATAAGGGCATAATATTGTCACATAACCTACAGACATCTTTCTGTGTACTTTAAATCATCTCTAGGCTACATATAATATCTAATACAATGTAAATGTTATGTAAATAGTTGCCCATATGTGACAAATTTGAGTTTTGTGTTTTAGAAAATTCTGGAACTTTTTGCTTTTTTCCTCAGTAATTTTTATTTGTGGTTGGCAGAGTCCATGAATTTGGACTGGCAGTGTATACTTTTGTTTTAAAAGTCTGCTTATTTTTCTTTAAAAATATGCTTACTATGGTAATATATAATTTTATTATTTTCATTTTTTAAGAAGTCATAAAGGAATATTTTTAAAATATTTATTTCTAATGCATAAATTATATATAAAACTCATACAATAAAACAAAAAATCTTTGGGGTCTAGTGATTTTTAACAAAGTGCAAAGAGGTCAGAAGAGCACAATCCTGGAGAACTGGTGAATTAGACATTGGCCAAAGTTCACTAAACACACTTAACTTGCAATTTATTTTATTTTATTTTTTTACCAGTTCTTTCTTACTTTATTTTTTTAATTTATTTATTTTAATTGGAGGCTAATTACTTTACTTTATTGTATTGGTTTTGCCATACATTGACATGAATCTGCCCTGGGTGTACACGTGTTCCCCATCCTGAACCCCGCTCCCACCTCCCTCCCCATCCCATCCCTCTGGGTCATCCCAGTGCATCAGCCTCGAGCATCCTGTATCATTCATTGAACCTGGACTGGCAATTCGTTTCACATATGATAATATACATGTTTCAATGCCATTCTCCCAAATCAACCCACACTCGCCCTCTCCCACAGAGTCCAAAAGACTATTCTATACATCTGTGTCTCTTTTGCTGTCTTGTATACTGTGTTATCGTTAACATAAGATTCAATTTGTTTTTAAAATGTACTAAAAGAACTCTTCTTTCCAAAATGTAGTGCAGTAAGAAAGAATGACCACGAGTTTAAATATTGCTGCAGTTTTTAATATCAACAGATATGCCCACGGATTTCTAAACAAAATCCATAAAAACCTTTGACAAAATGTCATTTTTAACTTTGCCTCATTTTCTGATTAGAAATCGTAAGCTTCATCAGTTCAGTTCAGTTCAGTCGCTTAGTCATGTCCGACTCTTTGTGACCCCATGAATCACAGCACGCCAGGCCTCCCTGTCCATCACCAACTCCTGGCAGTCACTCAAACTCATGTCCATCGAGTCGGTGATGCCATCCAGCCATCTCATTCTCTGTCCTCCCCGTCTCCTCCTGCCCCCAATCCCTCCCAGCATCAGAGTCTTTTCCAGTGAGTCAACTCGTGGCATGAGGTGGCCAAAGTATTGGAGTTTCAGCTTTAGTCCTTTCAATGAACACCCATGATTGATCTCCTCTAGAATGGACTGGTTGGATCTCCTTACAGTACAAGGGACTCTCAAGAGTCTTCTCTGGCACCACAGTTCAAAGCATCAATTCTTCGGCGATCAGCTTTCTTCACAGTCCAACTCTCACATCCATACATGACCACTGGAAAAACCATTTAATTCATCTAAGCATTTAATAGTCAATGGCTCTTGATGGCAACAGATTGCCCTTTAGGCAGCACGGAAACTAATATTTCTCAGTGACAGATCTCTGTGATGAGGCCTCAAATATTGAAATTTTATTTATTTTTTATTCAGGAAGATAACACTTCACCCCTTAAGCCAATCAACAGGAAGACTGCAATTTTTCTCCTTTCCCAGCCCCAGTTTTCCTCTCTGCACAATCCTCTGAGTATTAAAAAAGATTCTCATCTGCACTTTTTCTATTCAAATCTTTCCCTCCCTGCTATAGGTAAATTTATTTAAAACAAACAAAGCAAATTCAGGTGCTAGCAATTTGTAAACAAGTGTTGAAAGCAAAATTTTGCTTTTGTCATTTGTTGTTGTTATGCAGTCACTAAGTTGTGTCCAAATCTTTTAGATCCCATGGACTGTAGCATTCCGGGCTTCTCTGTCATTCACCATCTCCTGGAGTTTACTCAAACTCATGTCCATTGAGTCGGTGATGCCTTCCAACTGTCTCAGTCTCTGTCAACACCTTCTCCATCTGCCCTCAATCTTTCCCAGCATCAGGGTCTTTTCCAGTGAGTCATCTCCTCACATCAGGTGGTCAAAGAATTGGAGCTTCAACTTCAGTATCAGTCTTTCCAATGAATACTCAGGTTTGAGTTCCTTTAGGATTGATTTGTTTGATCTCCTTGCTGTTCAAGAGACACTCAAAGGTCTTCTCCAGCACCACAACTCTAAAGCATCAACTCTGGCGCTCAGCCTTCTTTATGGTCCAACTCTCATATTTGTACATGACTACTAGAAAAACCATAGCTTTGATGATATGAACCTTTGTCAGCAAAGTGATGTTTCTGTTTTGTAATATGCCATCTAGGTTTGTCAAAGCTTTACTTCCAAGGAGCAAGAGTATTTTTATTTCATGGCTGCTGTCACCATCTTCAGTGATTTTGGAACCCGAGAAAATAAAATCTGTCATTGTTTCCACTTTTCCCCCTTCTATTTGCCATGAAGTGATGGGAACAAATGCTATGATCTTAGTTTTTTGAATGTTGAATATCAAGCCACTCTCCTCTTTCACTCTCTTCAAGAGACTCTAGTTCCTCTTCACTTGCTGCCATTACAGTGTTATCACTGGCATATCTGAGGTTGCTGATATTTCATCCAGCAATCTTGATTCTAGTTTGTGCTTCATTCAGACCAACATTTCACGTAGTGTACTCTGTACAGAAGTTAAATAAGCAGAGGTGAAGTATATAGCCTTGATGTTCTCCTTTCCCAGTTTTGAACCAATTTTGTCATAGGTCACCCTTAAGAGAAGTCTAAGACTCAAACGGCAAACCTGATAAATATAGAGTGAGTAGTGCACCTGCTGCAGGTCCTACCCTGTGTCTGAAGCCTCCTGGACTTCAGGAGGGCTGTGTTCTTGGCTGTGGTCCTCTGTGTGCCCCCAGATACTTCCCACCCCCTCCAGGACTAAGCACCCACCAGACCTACAACCTGTAGTATTGACAGCTAGGAGCTTAGTGCTGCATTTCCCATACAGGTTATTATCCTTCTACAAAGAAAATTGCTACACTCAGGGTCACAATCCTTCCCAGATACAGCCTATATCAGTGATAGGTCAGAGGATGGATATAGGCCTGGACTCTCACCCCCATCCTGGGTGCTCTAATGGACAAGCATCCAGCTCAGAGCCCCTCAGGGTGGCTGAGGCCTTTTTCATAACCAGACCACATCTCAGCATATCCCCCTCCCCATCCTCTTCTTCCCTGGATGCTAACACATCTCTACCCCTGGAGCCACTTTACAAACCTCTGGATCATTAGCACCCATCCAGCCCATAGTGCCCATCTTTTCTAGGATTAAATTCCTCCGTGTCATGTTCTGTAAATAAATGTCATTTCTACTGAAGGGTAAACTGCTGCTGCTGCTAAGTCACTTCAGTCGTGTCCGACCCTTAGCGACCCCACGGACTGCAGCCTACCAGGCTCCTCCATCCATGGGATTTTCTAGGCAATACTACTGGAGTGGCTTGCCATTGCCTTCTCCGGAAGGGTAAACAGAGATCTTAAATAAAAATTCTCACAATTTTCCTCTTCAGTCACTCTACCCCTGTTTGTGGTTACTTAACCTTGTTACATTATTTCCACAGTCAGAAGAAGCTCTACCCTCCTTGCTAGCGCATGAATTTCTATCTCTACCCTAGAACATGACAGATCTTGAAGGAACTGAGATCCTAAAGGAACAAGAGATCATAAACTATTACACAAACTGATACTAGGACCATCTTTTTTATTTCCTGCTCCCTCCATCTCCCTTTCTTAGTCTGGTCAGACTTGGAGAGGCACCGAGGTACCCAGAACCAAACTGAATAACTAGACTTTCTCTCAGTTCCTTCATTCTTTCTGTGGAATGATTCATCCAGGGAGGGACTCAACAAGTGTTAAAACTTGTGGGTGAAATTTAAGTGACAAACAGCATATGCATATAGTTTCAAAGCACTGACCCACAGAACACTTCTTAATTCTAAAAAACTTGTCAACAACTTTCCCTTGGAGAAATTCAACAGCCATTGCCTTCACCAGCATGGTCAAAGAGAACCTGACAGAAATAGGAGAATGGGCCCCGATGGGATGCGCTGATATACATCCCTTCTGCAGTTTTCCTGTCAGAAATGCACAGCCTGAACATACCATGGGGAAACTGAATACACCTGAACAGAGGCATATTCTATATAGGAACTGGCATTTATCCTTCAAAAATGTCCATATTATTAAAGACAAGGAAATACAGAAATAATTTCAGATTACAGGTGACAAGAGAACCATGAATGGGGCCATACAATCAGACTTTCATTGCAGCATAACCATGTTCTTCTTAATTTTACTTCAAAATTAATGTTAATATGAATAGTTTGTTCCCAATTATGTTATTTTTTTGCCTTTTATAACCATATTCCAGTGTACAACCATTTTAATTCAATGGATGTAGTTAATTCAGTTCATTGCTTGTTTAATCATAGCATCTTTCATTCTAATACTTTATCACTTTCTCACTCTTCATTTTCCTCTTCCTATGCTGTCATATCTCTTCTTGTAACTTATTTTTCAGGAAGTGTTTTAATTTTTTATGTTTTCTTCTCAGAAAGTTTCTTTGGCTTGTATGTTCTGAGTTTACCTTATCTTTGATTTCTGATGCCCTTTTTCCTCAAGGATGTCTTTATCTGCTTTTATAATTATAGTGTCAAAGCAATTCTAAAATCTCTGTATACAGATTTCACTGTGCTTTGTCAGGCACAAGGCCCTCCTGAATATAGTTTTATTCATTCATACACTCATTTGACAAATGTTTATATTTTCTGAGCACTTACTGTCTCCAGGCAAGAATACTGGATTGGGCTGCCATTCCCTTCTCCAGGAGATGTTCCGACCCAGGGAAGGAAACTGGGTCTCCTGTATTGCAGGCAGACGGTTTAAAATTTGAGCCACATTGTAGAAGAGCAGAGAGATGTTCTACTCTTCTCCAATGTGGCAGCCATTTCTAAAATGTCTCATTTCCATCTTGAAGAAGTTGTTATAAGATGGCATCACTGACTTGATGGACATGAGTTTGAGCAAGCTCTGAGAGTTAGTGATAGACAGGGATGCCTAGCATGCTGCAGTCCATACGGCTGAGGGACCGAACTGAACTGAACTGAAGAATATTACATAAAGTCTTAAAGTGATACAGACAGTCCTTGAAGGGAATCTCTTTTCTTATGCATTTTTGCATTTGTCTACCTTATACAATCATTGGCCTTCATCCTATATTTGAAGTTTAGATGGTCTTTCCATATCATTTTAATGGCAAGAACTGAAGGTAAGGGGATATGAAGACAAGATATGAGGAAAATTATCTTTTTCAATAAATGAGATTTTATTGTTTATTCATCTATATTTGGCCGCTCTGTGTAGCATGTGGAACTTCCCTGAACAGAAATCAAACCTTTGTTCCTTGCAGTGGAAGCACAGAATCTTAACCACTGGACCACAAGGGAAGTCCAGGAATGCTTTCAATTTATTCTGTGTTTTGCTGCCTCATAGATCCAGCAGTGCAGTTGCTTGGAAAGGAATTTTGCATGTAGCCAAGGAGCTCGTGAGAAGGCTGTGCCAAGCAGTGTCCCCGCACATGTTGGGTGGTACTCAGAACTAGCCAAGGCAGTTCTAATTTCTGGTTAGCACGTTGTCACAGCACCTATTCTTCACCAGATGTAATTATAGTACAACGTTTACTTGAAAGTCTCATAGCTTTTAAAATGAACATCACAAATCCTACCTTAGCACTAACAGTATAATCGAAAAGCAATAATCTGAAAATAAGACAAGCAGACTATTTAGAATGTCTCCTCAAAATAGATTTTGGTAAAAACATTTTTAGTATAGCTACAACCCAAGTTATCAACAACATTTATATTCAATATATGAAGATATCATCTTATTCAGATAAGAAACATCACAAGATCCTGTCCTCACTTACTTTATGATTGTTTTATGATTCCTACCAATTGTATCCTTTTACTATTAAGTAACTTATTCCTATGGAATTACAAAAGGTCCCGAATGGCCAAAATATGCTGAAAAAGATAATGCTGAAAGACTCATATTTTCTGATTTAAAACTTAGTACAATGCTATAGTATTCAAAAGAGTGTGCATTAGCATAAGGGTAGACACATAGATCATTTAATATGCCCAAATATCTATGGCCTATTAATTTTCAACAGAAGTGCCAAGACTCCAATCGGGGGTGGGTACAAAAGAAAAAAGTTGAAATTTTAACACTCTACACAAAAATTAACTCAAAATGAGTCAACAAGCTGAAAACAGGGGTAACTCCTTTTTATCTCCGATTTGGCAACGGATTTTAAATTTAGCACCAAATTATGAAGCAATAAAAGAAAACCATAGAAAAACTCACTTCACAACAACTAAAGGTGTTGGGAATTAAAGGACACATCTAGAAAGTAATGAGAGAACATATTTTCAAAAGGGAAACCATATTTGAAAATAGCATACTTGATAAGAGTTAGTATACAAAATAATAATAATAATAATAAAAACTCTTACAAATTGATAACAAAAGCAAAGACAACTCAAATAAACAACCAGGATTAAGGAATAGACATTTCTACAGAAAGACCAGTAAATGTCCAATAAGTACATAAAAAGTTTCCTAACATTATTGGTGACTAAGGAAATGTATTTCAAAGCCAGAGTGATATACCAATGCAAGACATTATAAAATAATGTGTTGGCAGGGATGTGGAGAAACAGAAACCCTCACATATTGCTGTTAAGAATGGAAAATAGTAAAGCCACTGTGGAAGACATTTGGAAAGTTACTCAAAAATTTAAATATAAAACTATCAACAGTCAGTTCAGTCACTCAGTCTTGTCAACTTTTTGCCACTGCATGAATCACAGCACGCCAGGCCTCCCTGTCCATCACCAACTCCTGGAGGTCACACAAACTCATGTCCATCGAGTCGGTGATGCCATCCAGCCACCTTATTCTCCGTCGTCATGTGTCTCCTCCTGCTCTCAATACCTCCAAGCACCAGAGTCCTTTCCAGTGAGTCAACACTTCACATGAGGTGGTCAAAGTATTGGGGTTTCAGCATTAGCATCAGTCTTTCCAATGAACACCCAGGGCTGATCTCTTTTAGAATGGACTGGTTGGATATCCTTGCAGTCCAAGGAACTCTCAAAAGTCTTCTCCAGCACCACAGTTCAAAAGCATCAATTCTTCGGCGATCAGCTTTCTTCACAGTCCAACTCTCACATACATACATGACCACGGGAAAAAACATAGCCTTGGCTATACAGACTTTTGTTGGCAAAGTAATGTCTATGCTTTTTAGTATACTATCTAGGTTGGTCATAACTTTCCTTCCAAGGAGCAAGTGTCTTTTAATTCATGGTTGCAGCCAGCATCCACAGTGATTTTGGAGCCCAAAAAAAGAAAGTCTGACATTGTTTCCACTATTTCCCCATCTGTTTGCCATGATGTGATGGGACCAGATGCCTTAATCTTAGTTTTCTGAATGTTGAGCTTTAAGACACCTTTTTCACTTTCATCAAGAGGCTTTTGAGTTCCTCTTCACTTCAGCCATAAGGGTGGTGTCATCTGCATATCTGAGATTACTGATATTTCTCCCAGCAATCTTGATTTCAGCTTGTGTTTCTTCCAGCACAGCGTTCCTCATGATGTACTCTGCATATGAGTTAAAAAAACAGGGTGACAATATATAGCCATGACGTAATCCTTTTCCTATTTGGAACCAGTCTGTTGTTCCATGTCCAGTTCTAACTGTTGCTTCCTGACCTGCATATAGGTTTCTCAAGAGGCAGGTCAGGTGGTCTGGTATTCCCATCTCTTTCAGAATGTTCCACAGTTTATTGTGATCCACACAGTCAAAGGTTTTGGCATAGTCAATGAAGCAGAAATAGATGTTTTTCTGGAAATCTCTTGCTTTTTCCATGCTCCAGTGGATGTTTGCAATTTGTTCTCTGGTTCCTCGGCCTTTTCTAAAACCAACTTGAACATCTAGAAATTCACTATTCACGTATTGCTTAAGCCTGGCTTGGAGAATTTTGAGCATGACTTTACTAGCGTGTGAGATGAGTGCAATGGTGAGGTAGTTTGAGCATTCTTTGGCATTGCCTTTCTTTGGAACTGAATGAAATTGGACCTTTTCCAGTCCTGTGGCCACTGCTGAGTTTTCCAAATTTGCTGGCATATTGAGTGCAACACTTTCACAGCATCATCTTTCAGGATTTGAAATAGCTCAACTGGAATTCCATCACCTCCACTAGCTTTGTTCATAGTGATGCTTTCTAAGGCCCACTTGACTTCACATTCCACGATGTCTGGCTCTAGGTGAGTGATCACACCATGGTGATTATCTTGGTCATGAAGATCTTCTTTGTACAGTTCTTCTGTATATTCTTGCCACCTCTTCTTAATATCTTCTGCTTCTGTTAGGTCCATACCATTTCTGTACTTTATCGAGGCCATCTTTGCATGAAATATCCCCTTTGTATGTCTACTTTTCTTGAAGAGATCTCTAATCTTTCCTATTCTGTTGTTTTCTTCTATTTCTTTGCATTGTTCACCGAGGAAGTCTTTCTTGTCTCTCCTAGCTATTCTTTGGAACTCTGCAATCAGATGCTTATATCTTTCCTTTTCTCCTTTGTTTTTCACTTCTTTTCTTTTCACAGCATTTTTAAGGCCTCCCCAGACAGCCAATTTGCTTTTTTGCATTTCTTTTCCATGGGGATGGTCTTGGTCCCTTTCTCCTTTATGATGTCATGAATCTCCATCCATAGTTCATCAGGCACTCTATCTATGAGATCTATTCCTTTACATCTATCTCTCACTTACACTGTATAATCACAAGGGACTTGATTTAGGTCATATTTGAATGATCTAGTGGTTTTTCCTGCGTTCCGTTCAGTCGCTCAGTCGTGTCCGACTCTTTGCGACCCCTTGGACTGTAGCCTACCAGGCTTCTCCGTCCATGGGATTCTCCAGGCAAGAATACTGGAGTGGGTTACCATTTCCTTCTCCAGGGGATCTTCCCGACCCAGGGATCGAACCCGGGTCTCCCGCATTGGAGGCAGACACTTTAACCTCTGAGCCACTGGGGAAGCCCCAGTGGTTTTTCCTACTTTCTTCAATTTACGTCTGAATTTGGCAGTAAGGATTTCATGATCAGAGCCACAGTCAGCTCCTGGTCTTGTTTTGCTAACTGTATACAGCTTCTCCATCTTTGGCTGTAAAGAATATAATCAATCTGATTTTGGTGTTGACCATCTTGTGATGTCCATGTGTAGCGTCTTCTCGGGTTCTTGAAAGAAGGTGTTTGCTATTACCATTGTGTTCTCTTGGCAAAACTCTATTAGCCTTTGCCTTGCTTCATTTTGTGCTCCAAGACCAAATTTGCCTGTGACTCCAGGTGTTTCTTGACTTCCTACTTTTGCATTCCAGTCCCCTATAATGAAAAGAATATATTTTTTGTGTGTTAGTTGTAAAAGGTCTTGTATGTCTTCAGAGAACAGTTCAACTTCGGCTTCTTCAGCGTTACTAGTTGGGGCATAGGCTTGGATTACTTTTACACTGAACGGTTTGCCTTGGAAACGAACAGAGATCATTCTGTTGTTTTTAAGATTGCATCCAAGTACTGCATTCTGGACTCTTTTGTTGACCATGATGGCTACTCCATTTCTTCTAAGGGATTCTTGCCCACAGTAGTAGATATAATAGTCATCTGAATTAAATTCAGCCATTCCAATCCATTTTAGTTCACTGATTCCTAGAATATCTATGTTCACTCTTGCCATCTCCTGTTTGACCACTTCCAATTTGCCTTGAATCCAGATTCATGGACTTAACATTCCAGTTTCCTATGCAGTATTGCTCTTTACAGCATTGGACCTTGCTTCTATCACCAGTCACATCCACAACTGGGTATTGTTTTTGCTTTGGCTCCATCCCTTCATTCTTCTGGATTTATTTCTCCACTGATCTCTAGTAGCATATTGGGCACCTACCAACCTGTTGAGTTCCTCATTCAGTATCCTATCACTTTGCCTTTTCATACTGTTCATATAAGTCAGTAATTCCACCACAAGGTATATACTCAAGAGAAATGTCCATACAGAATTTATGTACAAATGTTTATGACAGCATCATTCATAAAGCAATGTTGATGCCTCAGATGTTCTAATTGTCAATAGCAGATGAATGGATAAACAAACTGTGGTATGTCATTACAATGCAATAATATTCAGATACAAAAAGTATGAAGTATATGTGTTATATGTGCTATAATTTGGATGATCCTTGAAAACATTAAGCTAAGTAGGAGAAGACAGAAAAAAAAAGTTTTATATCGTACCACTATATTTTTTTTTAATTAAACATCCAGCAAAGACAAATCCACAGAGTGAGCATATTATAGTTCACCAGGAAATGGGAGAGAGCAGTACTTAATGAGTGTGGAGTGTTCTTCTGGGGTAATGAAATGTTTGGAGCTAGAAAGAGGTGATGGTTGTGCAGCATTGTGAATCACTAAATGCACTGAATTGTACACTTGAGAACAGTTAATTTTATGTTATGTGAATTTTGTGTCAAATGAAAAAAAAAAATGTTAAGAGACTCCCCCAGTAAAGAAGAAAAGGTTGAAAATTATTTTCTCACAGTCTCTTTTAGGGTCCTGGGTGGGGCCTGTGTATACTGATGTACATAGTAAGCATCATTAAGTTTTCAAAGAGAAATTGATTTCTTTCAATGTAATAACTGTCATTACAATAGATGACGTTTGCTATGAACAGCTAAATACTTATCAATCATTGTTTAATGATTATAAATAAATGTATTTTGTTAGAAATTCTCTGTATACTAAGAACTTTTGTCTGTATAAATATTTCTAGTTGTTATGATTTATAAATTTCTGTAAATAGTTTTAATATGTGAGATACTATAATAATGCCAAAGTGTGAGTAAATTTTCCTCCTAAATCTATATAATAGAGAATAAAACTGGAGAAAATGAACATTTAAAGTATTTTTTTTTATTATTGGAAGCTAATTATTTTACAATATTATATTGGTTGGTTTTGCCATACAATGACATGAATCCGCCTAGGGTATACATGAGTTCCCCTTCTTGAACCCCCCTCCCACCTCCCTCCTCCCGTTATGCTCCCTCTGGGTCATCCCTGCATACCAGCCCAGAGCATCCTTTAATATGCATCGACCCTGAACTGGTGATTCGATTCACATATGATAATAGACATGTTTCAATGCCATTCTCCCAAATCATCCAACCCTCACCCTCTCCCACAGAGTGCCAAAGACTGTTCTATATAAAACAAAAGATAAAACCTGGTAGGATAGGGCATGAACATAAATTCAGATATTATTATCCACTAATTTGTAACATCAGTATATCAAGACGGTTAAAATCATCTAATTGGACTATTATAAATTCTTATACAATGTGGGTATGCATGTAAAGCTTCAGTTCAGTTCAGTTCAGTCACTCAGTCGTGTCCGACTCTTTGTGACCCCATGAATCAAAGCACGCCAGGCCTCCCTGTCCATCACCAAAACCTGGAGTTCACTCAAACTCATGTCCATCGAGTCGGTGATGCCATCCAGCCATCTCATTCTCTGTTGTCTCCGTCTCCTCCCAACCACAATTCCTCCCAGCATCAGAGTTTTTTCCAGTGAGTTAATTCATCGCATGAGGTGGCCAAAGTATTGGAGTTTCAGCTTTAGCATCAGTCCTACCAATGAACACCCAGGATTGATCTCTTTTGGAATGGACTGGTTGGATCCCCTCGCAGTCCAAGGGATTCTCAAGAGTTTTCTCCCGCACCACAGTTCAAAAGCATCAATTCTTTGGCGATCAGCTTTCTTCACAGTCCAACTATAATATCCATACATGACCACGGGAAAAAACATAGTCTTGACTAGATGGACCTTTGTTGGCAAAGTAATGTCTCTTCTTTATAATATGCTATCTAGTTTGGGCATAACTTTCCTCCAAGGAGTAAGCGTCTTTTAATTTCATGGCTGCAATCAGCATCTGCAGTTATTTTGGAGACCAAAAAAAGAAAGTCTGACACTGTTTCCACTCTTTCCCCATCAATTTCCCATGAAGTGATGGGACCAGATGCCATGATCTACGTTTTCTGAATGTTGAGTTTCAAGCCAAACTTTTCACTCTCCTCTTACACTTTCATCAAGAGGCCTGTGAGTACCTCTTAAATTTCTGCCATAAGGGTGGTATCATCTCCATATCTGAGGTTATTGTATTTCTCCCAGCAATCTTGATTCCAGCTTGTGCTTCTTCCAGCCCAGCGTTCCTCATGATGTACTCTGCATATAAGTTAAATAAACAAGGTGACAATATACAACCTTGACGTACACCTTTTCCTATTTGGAACCAGTCTGTTGTTCCATGTCCAGTTCTAACTGTTGCTTCCTGACCTGTATACAGGTTTCTCAAGAGGCAGGTCAGGTGGTCTGGTATTCCCATCTCTTTCAGAATGTTCCACAGTTTATTGTGATCTACAGGGTCAAAGGTTTTGACATAGTCAATGAAGCAGAAATAAGTGCTTTTCTGCGCTCTTGCTTTTTCCATGATCCAGCGGATGTTGGCTACTTGATCTCTGGTTCCTCTGCCTTTTCTAAAACCTACTTGAACATCTAGAATTTCACAGTTCACATATTGTTGAAGCCTGGCTTGGAGAATATTCAGCATGACTTTACTAGCATGTGAGATGAGTGCAATGGTGCGGTAGTTTGAGCTTTATTTGGCATTCCCTTTCTTTGGGAATTGGAATGAAGACTGATCTCTTCCAGTCCTGTGGCCACTGCTGAGTTTTACAAATTTGCTGGCATATTGAGTGCAGCACTTACACAGCATAACCTTTCAGGTTTTGAAATAGCTCAACTGGAATTCCATCAACTCCACTAGCTTTGTTCATAGTGATGCTCTCTAAGGCCACTTGACTTCATATTCCAAGATGTCTGGTTCCAGGTGAGTGATCACGCCATCGTGATTATCTTCGTCGTGAACATCTTTTTTGTACAGTTCTTCTGTGTATTCTTGCCACCTCTTTTTAATATCTTCTCCTTCTGTTAGGTCCATACAATTTCTGTCCTTTATCAAGTCCATCTTTGCATCAAATGTTCCCTTGGTATCTCTAATTTTCTTGAAGAAATCTCTTGTTTTTCCTATTCTGCGGATTTCCTCTATTTCTTTGCATTGATCGCAGAGGAAGGCTTTCTTATCTCTCCTAGCTATTCTTTGGAACTCTGCATTCAGATGCTTATATCTTTCCTTTTCTCCTTTGCTTTTCGCTTCTCTTCTTTTCACAGCTATTTGTAAGGCCTCCTCAGACAGCCATTTTGTTTTTTTGCATTTCTTTTCCATAGGGATGGTCTTGGTCCCTGTCTCCTGTACAATGTCACAAACCTCTGTCCAGAGTTCATCAGGCACTCAATCAAATCTAGTCCCTTAAATCTATTTCTTACTTCCACTGTATAATCATAAGGGATTTAATTTAGGTCATATCTGAATGGTCTAGTGGTTTTCTCTACTTTCTTCAATTTAAGTCTGTACTTGGCAATAAGGAGTTCATGATCTGGGCCACAGTCAGCTCCTGGTCTTGTTTTTGCTAGCTGTATAGAGCTTCTCCATCTTTGGCTGCAAAGAACAGAATCAATCTGATTTCGGTGTTGACCATCTGGTGATGTCCATGTGTAGAGTCTTCTCTTGTGTTGTTGGAAGACGGTGTTTTCTATGACCAGTGCGTTCTCTTGACAAAACTCTATTAGGATTTGCCCTGCTTGATTTCGTGCTCCAAGGCCAAATTTGCCTGTCACTCCAAGTGTTTCTTGACTTCCTACTTTTGCATTCCATTCCCCTATAATGAAAAGGACATCTTTTTTGGGTGTTAGTTCTAAAACGTCTTGTAGGTCTTCATAGTACCGTTCAACTTTGGCTTCTTCAGCATTACTGGTTGGGGAATAGAGTTGGATTACTGTAATATTTAATGTTTTGCCTTGAAAAGGAACAGAAATCATTCTGTCTTTTTTAAGACTGCATCCAAGTACTGCATTTCGGACTCTTTTGTTGACCATGTTGTCTACTCCATTTCTTCTAAGGGATTCCTGCCCACAGTAGTAGATATAATGGTCATCTGAGTTAAATTCACCCATTCCAGTCCATTTTAGTTCGCTGATTCCTAGAATATCGATGTTCACTCTTGTCATCTCTTATTTGACCACTTCCATTTTGCTTTGATTCATGGACCTAACATTCCAGGTTCCTATGCAATATTGCTCCTTACAGCATCAGACCTTGCTTCTATCACCAGTCACATCCACCAGTGGGTATTTGTTTTGCTTTGGCTCCACCCCATCATTCTTTCTGGAGTTATTTCTCCACTGATCTCTAGCAGCATACTGGGCACTTTCCGATCTGGGGAATTCCTCATTAAGTATCCTATCATTTTGTCTTTTGATCCTGTTCATGGCGTTCTCAAGGCAAGTATACTGAAGTGGTTTGCCATTGCCTTCTCCAGTGGACCACATTCTGTCAGACCTCTCCACCATGACCCGTCCATCTTGGTGACACCACACGGAATTGTTTAGTTTCATTGAGTTAGACTGGGCTGTGGTCCATATGATCAGATCAACTAATTTTCAGTGTGTCTGCCCTCTAATGCCCGCTCCCAATACCTACCGTCTTATTTGGGTTTCTCTTACCTTGGTCGTGGAATATCTCTTCACAGCTGCTCCAACAAAGTGCACCCCCGGTGCCTTACCTTGAATGAGAGGTACCTCAAGGCCGCCCCTCCTGACGTTGAACGTGGAGTAGCTCCTCTCGGCCCTCCTGTGCCCACGCAGCTACTGCCTCTTGGACGTAGGACAGCTCCTTTTGGCCACCGACCAGACCTTGCTCGTGAGAGAGCTCCTTTTGGCCACTCTTCTGCGCATGGTCAGTTGTGCTGAGCAGACTTCTCTCACGTCTGCGCCGCCGTGGCTGGCATCTTGAGGCCGGCTCCGGCAACACAGATGCAATGCAAAGCTTCAGTTCAGTTCAGTCGCTCAGTCGTGCCCGACTCTCCGTGACTCCATGAATCACAGCACGCCAGGCCTCCCTGTCCATCACCAACTCCCGGAGTTCACTCAAACTCATGTCCACAGAGTCGGTGATGCCATCCAGCCATCTCAGTCTCAGTCGTCCCCTTCTCCTCCCGCCCCTAATCTTTCACAGCATCAGAGTCTTTTCCAGTGAGTCAACTCTTCGCATGAGGTGGCCAAAGTATTGCAGTTTCAGCTTTAGCATCAGTCCTTCCAATGAACACCCAGGATCAATCTCCCTTAGAATGGACTGGTAGGATCTCCTTGCGGTACAAGTGACTCTCAGGAGTCTTCTCCAACACCACAGTTCAAAAGCATCAATTCTTCGGCGATCAGCTTTCTTCACAGTCCAACTCTCACATCCATACATGACCACCGGAAAAACCATAGCCTTGAATAGATGGACCTTTGTTGGCAAAGTAATGTCTCTACTTTTTAATATATTATCAAGGTTGGTCATAACTTTCCTTCCAAGGAGTAAGCGTCTTTTAATTTCATGGCTGCAATCAGCATCTGCAGTTATTTTGGAGCTGTAAAAAATAAAGTCTGACACTTAGACTAGTGGAAAATAATAAATTTTGTTAGTATTTTTAAGAATACAAGAACATTCAAGTCTCTCAGCTCTGACTGGAGTTGCTTCAACTATATACTGCCTAACTGAATATTCCTTTTGAGAAAGTTCATTCATTTTGACGAAGTTCTACTTACTGAGTCCTTTGCAGCCCAGAGATTCTCCTGGTAATTCAAGTAAAGAGAGAGAACTTGATGGAGGAACTGTTACACACTATGGATCCTGTGAAATCCACAGCCTTCGGGAAGTTTTGGAGGAGCTTCTGTGAACGAGAACTTTGTACACTTATTCTGAATTGTGATTGCATTTAGGGTTGAGTGTATATATTTTATCTCAGAAACAAATAAAACAAATGAATCCAGTTTATAAAACAGGTGGAATTTCAGTAACATTTTGAAAATATATTTATTTGTTGAAAAGTAGTGATCTTCAAGATTATTTCAGAAACATGTTTATAAGTGTTTGAGATCATAAATAAAAAATAAAAATAAAGTAAACTGAACATGGAACAACAGACTGGTTCCAAATAGGAAAAGGAGTACGTCAAGGCTGTATATTGTAACCTTGCTTATTTAACTTGTATGCAGAGTACATCATGAGGAACGCTGGGCTGGAAGAAGCACAAGCTGAAATCAAGATTGCTGGGAGAAATATCAATAACCTCAGATATGCTGATGACACCACCCTTATGGCAGAAAGTGAAGAGGAACTCAAAAGCCTCTTGATGAAAGTGAAAGAGGAAAGTGAAAAAGTTGGCTTGAAGCTCAACATTCAGAAAACAAAGATCATGGCATCTGATCACATCGCTTTATGGGAAATAGATGGAAAAACAGTGGAAACAGTGTCAGACTTTATTTTTCTGGGCTCCAAAATAACTGCAGATGCTGATTGCAGCCATGAAATGAAAAGACGCTTATTCCTTAGAAGGAAAGTTATGACCAACCTAGATAGTATATTAAAAAGCAGAGAAATTACTTCGCCAACCAAGGTTTGTCTAATCAAGGCTATGGTTTTTCCCGTGGTCATGTATGGATGTGAGAGTTGGACTTTGAAGAAAGCTGACCGCCAAAGAACTGATGCTTTTGAACTGTGGTGTTGGAGAAGACTCTTGAGAGTCCCTTGGAGTGCAGGGAGATTCAACCAGTCCAT
Source organism: Moschus berezovskii (assembly GCF_049115385.1). Taxonomy (NCBI): domain Eukaryota; kingdom Metazoa; phylum Chordata; class Mammalia; order Artiodactyla; family Moschidae; genus Moschus; species Moschus berezovskii. Next base: position 6,321,338 of record NC_142462.1, read on the forward strand.
TCTAAAGGAGATCGATCCTGGGTGTTCATTGGAAGGACTGATGCTAAAGCTGAAACTCCAATACTTTGGGCACCTAATACAAAGAGTTGACTCACTGGAAAAGACTCTGATGCTGGGAAAGGTTGGGGGCGGCAGGAGAAGGGACGACAAAGAATGAGATGGCTGGATGGCATCACCGACTCTGTGGACATGAGTTTGAGTGAACTCCGGGAGTTGGTGATGGACAGGGAGGCCTGGCATGCTGTGATTCACGGGGTCGCGGAGAGTCGGACACGACTGAGCGAATGAACTGAACTGAACTGAACTGAAACCTTGGTCTCAAATAATTTATAGTTTTTCCAGCAATAAAGTGTGTGTTTTACAGTTATCTTTTCGGGTAGGTGGAAGAGTTCTCTATTTACTATGTTGGAAGTTCTGTGACCTTGGAAATGAAGCCACCCTATTGACAGTAATTCAATCAACAGATGTGTTGAACCACTTGTAAATGAATTTCTTCATTTAATTTGATACATTTCCCTTTTGCTCTTAAATCTTGAATGACATTTGCATGAAAATCAGTAGTGTCTTAGAGGTGACTTTGAACAATTTTCAGTTGAACAACTATGAATGTGAACGTCAGTGTATAGTTCACAAACATCCATCTTCAGCACAATTTACATGTATTTTTAAAAATATCATTGTTTTTAATTCTACAAGCAAAAGCATTTTTATTTTTTATAAAGGACATCTGAAAATTTTAATGAACTTGCCCAAATATTCTAGGATAATGACATATGGTGCAAGTATTTTTACATAATCTGTCACAAGATAGGATTAGCTAGTCATGTGTAACCAACAGATGTGTGCTTACAACAAACATACTCTGGAAATTACTGCTTCTCCCTTAGATACACATGGATTAAATATTTCTAGATACTTGGCTTGTATTTGTAATGGCATTCAAGACTACAAACATGGTAGATAGAAGGTTTTTAAAGAACTTAATCTCTGTTAAATGTCGAACTTGACTTTTTATACTTTTAGCAGTTATATTCCCATTGAGTACAATGTTTAAGTCTTTAGGCAGAATCAAGTAGAACTATGATTCCATTGTAAAGTAGGTTTTCAGGATCGTACCCTGTACTTATTGAGAAATGTTATCAATATCTGCTCAGTTGTCAACTTTGACCTTAATCTAGTAGCGATGACAAATCTGACAGTTATTCAAAACAAGCAATTGCTTGACATATTACAGAGCCATTTTGGTTTGACAGGAAGGAATAGAAACCATTTTCTTTAATAATATGAGCTGTCAGTGAATACAGAACAATACTGACGCCTGAGAATTCATTGTTCATTCAAGACAGTTTAAAGCAGTGCTGAGTTCTGGCCAAAGCAATACTCTTATAATCCAACTACTCAAATTTAAATAATAGAACCAGCATATTTGCTAGAAAAAATAAAAGCTGGCCTTGTAACTCATAAAATGTTAGGCAAAGTTGCTGACTGGTAGATGTTTCCTGATGCCACATTCATGCAAAGTATGTCAGTGTAAAGCCATCAGGGACCTTTTTTGCTGGAGACAGTAAACAAGAAGTGACCACTTGTGCAATGGAGGCAGATCATCTTCCCACCATACTCATGGCCACACTTCCAGTTGCTGATCCCATGGGTAAAATACAGCTGCCAAAGAGAAGCAGTCTCTTGCATGCTGCTCTTAAAGACAGAGTGGTGCATCATTACCTAGATATGCCCTTGGTCATCAAGAAAATCTAATAATTGCCTGAAATTGTAAATGAGGGACCTGAGAGAAGAAACTTAAACCCTGGTTTTACCATGAGGTACTAGAAAATAAAGAAATTCAGAATGAGCAAGATACTAGTCACCGTGATGAAAAAATATCATTAGTTCTTTAATGAGAGAGAACTGAAGACACATATCTCAACACACTGAATCCCCTGCAGTTCATTTTGAGTCCTTACAACAAACATCTGGAGTTTTCACCACAGACTGTTTCCACCACAAACTGTATTCATTCAATTTCCCCCTATTTTTATAAAGTTCTGACTTAAAGAGCCCTCTGCAGGTCAGTATATACAGATAGATATTGGATAGAACAGATCCTTGTTGATAAGTAGAATGAAGGTTCTAGTTCTCACACTGGGAACAAAATCAATTACAATCTTTTAATTGTTAATAAATTGTTAATAAATTATTTTAACTTTTGAGATCAGTGGAGATTGCATCATGATGTACACAGATGCCAAATATCTTTACCTTCTAATTTTAATCATACCACTGGTGAGCTAAAGAATATAAAACCTAATATTTTCTTGTTGAAGGTACTCTTAAATACATAAAATTTGATTAACATAGATATTATTGTTTACCGTATCATAAAAATAGGTGGTATTTAGAAATAAGACAAAATGAATTATGCAGACAATAAGCATATTTTGAAAAGTTGCTTGGAAAAGAATATATAAACAAAAATAAGTAAGTTTGTTTGAAACTGCTTGTTTCAAAATATAGAAAATGGGTAAAAAGGAAATAACAGTAAACCATAAAGTAAGATACTGTCAAGTACTTTTATGGTATCAAAGCATAAACAGACTTCCTGATGAATATAGAAAAATAATGCCCTAAACACTGTACAACAAAAATTGCCATCATCACAGTATAAATTCACGTGACAACCTCAGGAGAGAATGCAACAGAGAAGAATGGCACCCTCAATGAACATGTCCTTAAATCATTTAGAGAAAGACGAACATCTTCAGTAAGAACACAGGCAAAATATAAACAAGAAATGCACACTTCTTTCATAAAAATTTTAAAATAAATATCAAATTACCTTGCAACTAAAGGAAAGCAACTTGAGACAATGATAAGGGACTTCCCTGGAGGTACAGTGGTTAAGACTCCAGCCTTCCAAAGTAGAGTCTAGGGTCTGATCCCTAGTCAGGGTACTATGATGCCATATACTCCATGGAATGTTGAAAAAGTAAGAAGACACACACACACACACACAATGATGAAACTCTATTAAATGGCCATTAAATGTAGCCCAACAGGTTCCTCTGTCCATGGGGATTCTGTGGGCAAGAATAGTGGAATGGGTTGCCATACCCTCCTCCAGGGAATCTTCCCAATCCAGAGATTGAACCCAGGTCTCCTGCATTGTAGACAGATTCTTTACCATCTGAGCCACCAGGCAAGACCTCAATTAACAAAGATACTTGAGAAAAGATATCCAGAATTAATAGTGGTCTGAGGACAATGGATTTTGATTCACTGCTAAGGACCCTGAAAACTTGTTTGGTTTTCAACAGGTTATATGATAAGGTGTATCAAAATAAAAGTTCTCCTAAATCACTTCTAGGAATTCATCAAATGTACTTAGACATTTGTGGTTTATTAAATCTTGGTGAAACCATTAGTCACTCAGTAGTGTCCGACTCTTGGTACATCAGACAATCAATTAACTGGAGTTACTGGAAATAAGCCCATTCCTATATATTTATCTTAAAAAAATAATTTGATTCTGAACAAAGGCTTTCACATGAAAATATTTAATTTAGCATTTTTCTTACATATAAAATTTGAAGTTTTCTATTGATCTCACAGTCTGTAGTTCTTACATTGGTGAATATATTATGACACATTAATATAATGTGGTCTCTAGAGGAGATGTTTCAACTTTATATAGTACATCATTAATATTGAAAGGTTGTTGCTGAACCACTAAAGACGTCAGGATTCTTGGCCTCCTTAGGAGAAGAATTCAATCCGGGGCCAGTGACAAGGCTGGATTGCTCAGAGCTTTTGTGCATAAAGAGAGAAAGAAAGCTTCTGACATAGGCATGAGAAGGGGACAGAAAGAGTGCCCCCCTGCTAGTCTTTAGACAGATGTTATATAGCTACTGCTGCTGCTAAGTCGCTTCAGTCGTGTCTGAATCTGTGCAACCCCATAGACGGCAGCCCACCAGGCTCATCCATCCCTGGGATTCTCCAGGCAAGGGCACTGGAGTGGGTTGCCATTTCCTTCTCCAATGCATGAAAGTGAAAAGTGAAAGTGAAGTCATGTCCGACTCTTAGCGACCACATGGACTGGAGCCTACCAGACTCCTCCATCCATGGGATTTTCCAGACAAAAGTACTGAATTCAGTTCAGTTCAGTCACTCAGTCGTGTCCGACTCTTTGAGACCCCATGAATCACAGCACGCCAAGCCTCCCTATCCATCACCAACTCCCGGAGTGCACTGAAACTCATGTCCATCGAGTCGGTGATGCCATCCAGCCATCTCATTCTCTGTCGTCCCCGTCTCCTCCCACCCCAATCCCTCCTAGCATCAGACTCTCTCCCTTTTTTTTTTTTTTTTCTTTTCCAGTGAGTCAACTCGCCGCATGAGGTGGCCAAAGTGTTGGAGCTTCAGCGTTAGCATCAATCCTTCCAATGAACACCCAGAATTGATCTCCTTTAGAATGTACTGGTTGGATTTTCTTGCAGTCGAAGGGACTCTCAAGAGTCTTCTCCAGCACCACAGTCCAAAAGCATCAATTCTTCAGCGATCAGCTTTCTTCACAGGTTAAGACAAACATTGCCGTAAGAAAAATACATTGGTTAGCCCAAGGCTTGAGAAAAGTTAAGTTCAAGTAGAGCCAGGTGTCGTCATGGCAACACAAAATTTTAAGAGAAACCTCCTTTTAAATTTATATAGAGAATGGGGAAATTTTTTTGACGCTTGTTTGTTTCCTCCTGCCACTTAACAGAGAGGGAAAAATGTCTGATACTTGCAGTCTATTTCCTCTGTTTGGAGACCCCTGGCCTTCCTGCCTGTTACCCTCTCAATATCAAATAGATTCACATGTTCATGCACACACGGTCACATTCAAATTTATATTTTATAGAGAAAGATGTCTGAAACATACAGCAGAGTTTTAGCTGGGCATATTTTTGAGTAGCAGTGTTGTCGTTATTGTGTTAGTCACTCAGTCATGTCCGATTCTTTCTGATGCATGGACTATAGTCCACCAAGCTCCTCTATTCATGGGATTCTCCAGGCAAGAATATTGGAGAATAGCAATGAGATGGGCTAATTTTTTTAAAGTTTTTCTACTTTTAAGTACTTTCTGAAGTTAATACAATACATTTTTATAGATAAAAACGCTATCCTCTCGCATGTATAGGTAGTTGTTTTTAATATTTCTGGTAATTCAGATGATAAAGACTATGCCTACAATGCAGGAGACCTGGGTTTTATCCTGGGCCGAGAAGATCCACTGGAGAAGGAAATGGCAACCTACTCCAGTCTTGCCTGGAGAATTTCATGGACAGAGGATCTGGCAGGCTACAGTCTATGGAATCTCAAAGACATGGATACAACTCAGTGACTAACACTTCAAACATATGCCATTAGGTTAGGTTTTAAAAACAGACTGTAATTTTTTTCTAAACAATATGGTTTATATACAACTCTAAAGAACTGTGGAAAATTCTTAAAGAGATGGGAATACCAGGCCAACTCACCAGCCTCTTTAGAAATCTATATGCAGGTCAGGAAGCAACAGTTAGAATCGGACATGGGACAACAGACTGGTTCCAAATCAGAAAAGGAGTATCTCAAGGCTGTATATTGTCACCGTGCTTATTTAACTTACATGCAGAGCACATCGTGATAAACACTGGGCTGGATGAAGCACGGAATCAAGATCGCCGGGAGAAATATCAATAACTTCAGATATGCAGATGACACCAGCTTTATGGCAGAAAGAAAAGAAGAACTAAAGAGCCTTTTGATGAAAGTGAAAGAGGAGAGTGAAAAAGTTGGCTTAAAGCTCAACATTCAGAAAACTAAGATTATGGCATCTGGTACCATCACTTCATGGCAAATGGATGGGAATACAATGGAAAGAGTGACTGAGTTTATTCTTTTGGGCTCCAAAATCACTGCGGATGCTGATTGCAGCCATGAAATTAAAGACGCTTGCTCCTTGGAAGAAAAGTTATGACCAACCTAGACAGCATATTTAAAAGCAGAGATATGACTTTGCCAACAAAGTTCGGTCTAGTCAAAACTATGTTTTGTTTTTTTTTTCCAGTGGTAAAGTACGGATGTGAGAGTTGGACTATAAAGAAAGCTGAGTGCAGAAGAATTGATGCTTTGAACTGTGGTGTTGGAGAAGACTCTTGAGAGTCCCTTGGACTGCAAGGAGATCCAACCAGTCCATCCTGCAGGAGATCAGTCCTGGGTGTTCATTGGAAGGACTGGTGTTGAATCTGAAACTCCAATACTGTGGTCACCTGATGCTAAGAGCTGACTCATTGGAAAAGACCCTGATGCTGGGAAAGATTGAGGGCAGGAGGAGAAGGGGACAACAGAGGATGAGATAGTTGGATGGCATCACTGACTCAATGAACATGGGTTTGTGTGGACTCCGGGAGTTGGTGTTGGACAGGGAGGCCTGGTGTGCTGCAGTCCATGGGGGTCGCAAAGAGTCGGACACCACTGAAAAACTGAACTAAACTGAACTGATCTGCTACACAGATGAAACATACAGCAGAATTATGAAATATTAATTTCTTTTATATTCTTTAATTTTTCATGTGTTATAAATTTAAAATTTGAAAGATGCTATAAAATGAAGCTCATAAGAAAAATTTTCCTCAAAGTTAATTAACTAGAATTACAAGTCAATATAAATACTCTACACTTTATCTGAAATCCATAAAACATTACACTGTAATCACATTTATTTCAAAGTAGATACATAGGACATTTTTTGGTTTTACAGAAACATCGCCAAACATTGATTTCCAGAATCACATGATAAGAAATCTTGCTGAGGTGATTTTCCTTTATTTATTATGAGATCGTTATTTGGATCCCTGACATTTAGAATTATCAACAACTTTATTGAACTCTGCCTCACATATTTACAGTGTTCCAGGAAGCAACTGAAAATACAAAGTGACAGAAACCAAACAGCATGTTATATCCAAAAGGATTATTTAAATAATGAATAAAGCACATACATTTCAAACCAAAAGAAGTCTCAGCCTCAGCAGCACACAGGGGTGTTTAGTTTTCTGTGATGCATTTTCTGCTAATGGACTAAAATAATCCTCAGCTTAATTACAAGGTTTTTAGTGGACAACAGCATTTTTGTGTCATTGGACAAATTAAATTGGTCTATTTAAAACACTTGCAGATTACTCAGTCTTGACCTCTTTGGACAGTCTAACAATAAAAAGTTTTTTTCTTCTATTTCTGACATTCTGAAATAGAGTGACAGTAATATGAAAGTAAAGAATAAACTGAACATACATATTTTCTTTGAGATTATTTCTTGAAGGATAGTGATTTTTTTTTCTGAATTATTTTTTCTTAGTTAATATATATATATATCATTTGGGATAAAGAGTACTCCAACGTATCATATGGGCTGCTGCTGCTGCTGCTGCATCACTTCAGTCGTGTCCGACTCTGTGTGACCCCATAGACAGAAGCCCACCAGGGTCCCCCGTCCCTGGGATTCTCCAGGCAAGAATACTGGAGTGGGTTGCCATTTTCTTCTCCAATGTGTGAAAGTGAAAAGTGAAAGTGAAGTCGCTCAGTCGTGTCCGACCCTTAGTGACCCCATGGACTGCAGCCTACCAGGCTCCTCCATCCATGGGATTAGGTTACAACATATCATATGGGCAGGCCTTCTGGCTTTCTTCACTTTATTTCAGCACATGTGAATAATTTATTTACCAACTTACTGTTTAGAAGATTTGTTATTTCTTTTTTGTATTTTTTTGCCTCATGATTTGAGAGATCTTAGTTCCCTAGCCAAAGATTGAGCCCAGTCCTCAGCAGTGAGAACCGGGAGTCCTAACCACTGGACAATGGACCACCAAGGAAATTCCTAGAATTGTTTATAATAAAGTCTTTCAAAAACATTTGAAGTGAATAATGAAATTTTTCACAATCTTTATGTAATCACAACCAGTTCAAAGAAGCAAAATGAGATATTGGCATGCATGATACAGGATGCTCGGGGTTGGTGCACTGAGATGACCCAGAGGGATGATACGGGGAGTGAGGTGAAAGGAAGGTTCAAGATGGGGAACACATGTACACCCGGGGTGGATTCATGTCAATGTATGGCAAAACCAATAAAATATTGTAATTAGCCTCCAATTAAAATGAATAAATTAAAAAATAATAATAAACTGTAAAAAAATTTAAAAACAGCACTTTATTTTATACAATTCTTTTATGTCCTTAACATTTATGTGTGCTTTTATTTAAAGTAATCTGTTAGCATATCTGCAAGTCTTCCTCTCATAAAAAATCCTGGCATTAAAATTGGCAAATATTACTCTTCTTATCCTGCTTTTGGCATATATACGGTAAAATATGTTGGTACAGCAGTAGGAAACCCACTAGTTAAAGCTGCTGATATAAAAGGTGTGATTTCCTGAGAGTTTGCAGGTAAATCAGCAGTTCCATGCAAACTGAATTGGTTTAAAGGAGGATAATAGCGGGGGAGGAGGTGCTGACTCCTGACAACTTCCCCGCAGTGAGGAAGTGCTGGTCTGCCCTTCTAAGGAACAAACATGGTATTTCTTTGAGTCAGTCAAATATCAAATTTCTATTTTTAAAGGCATTTTCATGTGTTCAATAGCTGAAATTTTTTTATGGAAAATGTGGATTTTCAAGATTATTTTTACTGAGATAATTAGTCAAGTGGGGAAAATACTCTATTTTAAAAATGGAAAATAAACTGCAAATGAACTTTATTAATTTTAAGAGTGTTTGCTGATATTACAATATTGTAAATAATTAGCCCCCAATTAAAATAAATAAATATTTTTTAAGAGTGCTGATATAATGGAAAACATTTAATTTTTTATGTCTATTCTATAATTTATCACCTTAGTAGACTCTGACCTGTTCTATCATTTTATTTTTTGGTGTTTGGCTATATAATCGTATCACGTACAAACAATGAAAAGACGTGTTCTCTTGTTTTTGATAGATTTGCCTCTTACTTTTTGTCATACTGCTTTCCCAATCCTCCCAAAAAATAAAAACGAAAAATGCAAATGAATCCATGTGTTCTCCTTTTCTTTATTTCCTACATTTTGTTGTGAAAAACATCTTCGGAGATTTTGAAGATTAAGTCCAACTGAAGTTTGAATTACCGTTTTACAACTAAAGGAAAATTTTTTAATTATTGGACACTGATTTGTAATTTAACTTATGCATTGGTAATTTAAATATCTGTTTGTATCCTACTCTTAATAAAAATGTTATTATTTTATTTCGATTCTGAGAATAATTCAAGTTTGTTGGACAATCATTCAAATTTACAGGAAGGTAGTTAGGAGAAAGCAATACTAATAAGCATGTTAACAACAAATTGGCATGACAATGTATAAATTTAACTCTTTTTTATCAGATATCCATATACTTCAGTTCAGTTCAGTTCAATCGCTCATATACATCAGTTCAGTTCAGTCAGTTCAGTCGCTCAGTCGTGTCCGACTCTTTGCGACCCCATGAATCACAGCACGCCAGGCCTCCCTATCCATCACCAACTCCCAGAGTTCACTCAAACTCATGTCCATCAAGTCGGTGATGCCATCCAGCCATCTCATTCTCTGTCGTCCCGGTCTCCTCCCACCCCCAATCCCTCCCAGCATCAGACTCTTTTCAGTGAGTCAGCTCTTTGCATGAGGTGGCCAAAGTATTGGAGTTTCAGCTTTAGCATCAGTCCTTCCAATGAACACCCATGATCGATCTCCTCTAGAATGGACTGGTTGGATCTCCCAGCAGTCCAAGTGACTCTCAGGAGTGTTCTCTAGCACCACAGTTCAAAAGCATCAATTCTTCGGCGATCAGCTTTCTTCACAGTCCAACTCTCACATCCACACATGACCACGGGATAATGGAATTTTTATATTTAAGTTGTTTTGTATACTACTGTTTTAATATGACTATATATTGTGGACACATGGCCATAAAAATAAAACATAAACTTACATCACCATTTAATTACCGAGTAATTTTCATTTGTGTGGATGTGCTGTGTGCTCAGTCACTGAATTGTGTCTGAATCTTTGTGACCCCGTGGACTGCAGCCTGTCCTTGCAATTTTCCAGGCAAGAATACTGAAGTGGATTGCCATTTTCTACTCTAAGGGATCTTCCCAACCCAGCGATCAAACCCACATCTCCTATGTCTTCTACATTGGCAGGTGCATTCTTTGCCACTGCACCACCTGGGAAACCCCTATGTATGGATAGATCATGTTCATTTTTTAAGCTCAAAATTAAAATATTCATATCATCTCATTCTGAACTATGGCTCCTAGAAAATATGTTTATATTTCTCTTTCTTTTGTTCTTTCTCTGTCTTTCTCTGACTCTGTCTCTGTCTGTCTGTCTCTCTGTCTCTACACACACACACACACAATGATACAGAAACCATCCAGGTTCAGAAAGAGCACAAACAAGCGTAGTTAGTTGGTTACTTCACAATGGCCTGAGTGGTGATGTGGAGGCAGAATCTGAGACTTACTATCCAAATAACTGAAGTGGAAAACACTCACACATTCACATGAGATACAAGAAAGGGTAATAATTGAGTATAAACAGGAACAATTGAATGCATTTAGTAACAATAAAAATAATGAACCTGTTATCTGGAAGATTTGCTTCAACCTATGTTCACCTAAAAGACATAAGGCTAGTTTTAACTATTATGAATACAATTCCTCTACTTTCTGTTGTTTAGTCACTAAGTCATGTCTGTCTCCTTGTGACTAGGCTTCCCTGTCCTTCACTATCTCCAAGAGTTTGCTCAAACTCAAGACCATTGAGTCAGTGATGCCATTGAAACATCTCATCCTCTGTTCTTTCCTCCTCCTCCTGCCCTCAATCTTTCCCAATGAGTCCACTTTCTGAACAATGAAAAATATTGGCTTAATTACATACTTTAAATTTAGACAAGTTTTGGTTGAATCTATCAGAAAAAGGAAAAATTCAGTAAGTTATAAAAAATAATATACTTATTACATTTGGTTGCAATGTGAAATTACTAATATATAAATAAAGCATACAAACGCATGTGACAGAGTGGGAGATAGATTAGAAAGACCTTTTTCACCAGGTATTTTTTAAAGCAAGTCTTAGATGATAGGACTAAATGTTAAGACTGAGCACGGAAAATAAAGTAACATGAACATTAAGAAACAAAACTTGTGGAAGAGGAACAGGACTTTACTGTTAATTAATTCTCTGATATCATTATTATTATTTTTTTCATTTTTATTTTTATTGGAGGCTAATTATTTGACAATATTATATTGGTTGGTTTTGCATTACATTGACATGAATCCGCCTTGGGTGTATATGAGTTCCCCCTACCGAACCCCTTCCCACCTCCCTCCTCCCATTATCCTCCCTCTGGGTCATGCCCACATACCAGCCCCGAGCATCCTGTAACATACATCGACTCTGAACTGGCGATTCATTTCACATATGATAATATACATGTTTCAATGCCATTCTCCCAAACCATCCCACCCTCATCCTCTCCCACAGAGTCCCAAGGACTGTTCTACACATCTGTATCTCTTTTTCTGTCTCGTATACAGGGTTATCATTTGCATCTTTCTAAAGTCCATATATATGTGTTAATATATTGTATTGGTGTTTTTCTTTCTGGCTTACTTCACTCTGTATAATAGGCTCCAGTTTCATCCACCTCATTAGAACTGGTTCAAATGCATTCTTTTTAATGGCTGAATAATACTCCATTGTATATATGTAGCAAAGCTTTCTTACCCATTCGTCTGCAGATGGACATCTAGGTTGCTTCCAAGTCCTGGCTATTATAAACAATGCTGCAATGAACATTGGAGTACATGTGTCTCTTTCAAATCTGGTTTCCTCGGTGTGTAGGCCGAGGAGTGCGATTGCTGGGTCGTATGGCAGTTCTATTTCCAGGTTTTGAGGAATCTCCACACTGTTCTCCATAGTGGCTGTACTAGTTTGCATTCCCACCAACAGGGTAAGAGGGTTCCCTTTTCTCCACACCCCTCCAGCATTTATTGCATGTAGACTTTTGGATAGTAGCCATTCTGACTGGTGTGAAATGGTATCTCATTGTGGTTTTGATTTGCATTTCTCTGATTATGAGGGGTGTTGAGCATTTTTTCATGTGTTTGTTAGTCATCTTTATGTCTTCTTTGGAGAAATGTCTGTTTAGTTCTTTGGCCCATTTTTTGATTGGGTCATTTATTTTTCTGGAATTGAGCTGCAGGAGCTGCTTGTATATTTTGGAGATTAATCCTTTATCAGTTGCTTCATTTGCTATTATTTTCTCCCATTCTGAAGGCTGTCTTTTCACCTTGCTTGTAGTTTCCTTTGCTGTGCAGAAGCTTTTAATTTTAATTAGGTCTCGTTTGTTTATTTTGCTTTTATTTCCAATATTCTGGGAGGTGGGTCTTGGAGGATCCTGCTGTGATTTATGTCAGAGAGTGTTTTGCCTACGTTCTCCTCTAGTTTTATAGTTTCTGGTCTTACATTTAGCTCTCTGATCCATTTTGAGTTTATTTTTGTGTATGGTGTTAGGAAGTGTTCTAGTTTCATTCTTTTACAAGTGGCTGAGCAGTTAGCCTTCGACAAAATTCAACATCCATTTATGATAAAAACCCTCCAGAAAGTGGGAATAGAAGTGACATATCTCAACATAATAAAAGCTATATATGACAAACCCACATCAAACATTATCTTCAACGGTAAAAAACTGAAAGAATTTCCCCTAAAGTCAGGACCAAGACAAGGGTGCTCAATCTCACCACTACTATTCAACATAGTTCTGGAAGTTTTGGCAACAGCAATCAGAGCAGAAAAAGACATAAAAAGAATACAAATTGGAAAAGAAGTAAAACATTCACTGTTCACTGATGACATGATTCTCTATGCAGTAAACAGTAAAGACTCTACCAGAAAACTACTAGAGCTAATCAAAGAATGCAGTAAAGTGGCAGGATATAAAATCTACACACAGAAATCACTTGCATTCCTGTACACTAATAATGAGAAAATAGACAGAGAAATTAAGGAAACTATTGTAATGAAAAGAATTAAATACTTAGGAATATATCTACCTAGGGAAACCAAAGACTTGTACATAGAAACTTATAAAACACTACTAGGGAAAGTAATCAAAGAGGACACTAATAGATGGAGAAATATACCATGTTCGTGGATTGGAAGAATAAATATTGTAAAAATGAGTGTACTACCCAAAGTAATTTATGCAATCAATGCAATCCCTATCAAGCTACAAACGATATTTTTCACAGATCTAGAACAAATAATCTCACAATTTGTATGGAAATACAAAAAACCTCGAATAGCCAAAGCAATCTTGAGGAAGAAAAATGGAACTGGGGGAATCAACCTTCAGGACTTCAGGCTCTACTACAAAGCCACAGTCATCAAGACAGTATGGTACTGGCATAAAGACAGAAATATAGATCAATGGAACAAAATAGAAAGCCCAGAGATAAATCCACGCACCTATGGACACCTCATCTTTGACAAAGGAGGCAAGAATATAAAATGGAGAAAAGACAGTCTCTTTAACAAGTGGTTCTGTTATCATTATTAAAGAGGAAGGAAAACAACTATAAGAACTTGACACTGTCTATGATAATATAAGCCAAAGAAAATGTAAAAATTACATAAAGAGAAGTTAAACCATTTGTTTATAAATTTTACATATAATTAGAGTCTCTCTTGCTCTCTTATGAATCCTGCTACTGATGAAGAGACAGTTCAGTTCAGTCCAGTCACTCAGTCATGTCTGACTCTTTGCAACCCCATGAATCACAGCACACCGGTGATCCCTGTCCATCAATGACTCCCGGAGTTCACTCAAACTCATGTCCATCGAGTCAGTGTTGCCATGCAACCATCTCACTCTCTGTCATCCCCACCTCCTCCTGCTCCCAATCCCTCCCAGAACCAGAGACTTTTCCAGTGAGTCAACTCTTTGCATGAGGTGGACAAAGTATTGGAGTTTCAACTTTAACATCAGTCCATCCAGTGAACCTCCAGGATTGATCTCCTTTAGGATGGACTGGTTGGAACTCCTTGAAGTGCAAGGCACTCTCAAGAGTCTTCTCCAGGACTCCATTAAAAAGTATAAATTTTTCGGCAATCAGCTTTCTTCACAGTCCAACTCTCATATCCATACCTTACCGCGGAAAAAACCATAGCCTTGACTAGACGGACCTTGGTTGGCAAAGTAGTATCTCTGGTTTTTAATATGCTATCTAGGTTGGTCATAACTTTCCTTCCAAAGAGTAAGCGTCTTTTAATTTCATGGCTGCAATCAGCATCCGCAGTGATTTTGGAGCCCCCAAAAAGAAAATTTGACATTGTTTCCACTGTTTCCCTATCTATTTCCCATGAAGTGATGGGATCAGATGCCATGATCTTTGTTTTCTAAATGTTGAGCTTCAAGCCAACTTTTTCACTTTCCTCTTTCACTTTCATCAAGAGGTTTTGAGTTCCGGTTCACTTTCTGCCATAAGGGTGGTGTCATCTGCATATCTGAGGTTATTGATATTTCTCCCAGCAATCTTGATTCCAGCTTGTGCTTCTTTCAGCCCAACGTTCCTCATGATGTAACCTGAATATAAGTTAAATAAGCAGGGTGACAATATATAACTTTGACATACTCCTTTTCCTATTTGGAACCAGTCTGTTGTTCCATGTCCAGTTCTAAGTGTTGCTTCCTGACCTGCATACAGGTTTCTCAAGAGGCAGGTCAGGTGGTCTGGTATTCCCATCTCTTTCAGAATTTTCCACAGTTGATTGTGATTCACACAGTCAAAGGCTTTGGCATAGTCAATGAAGCAGAAATAGATGTTTTTCTGGAACTACCTTGCTTTTTCATGATCCAGTGGCTGTTGGCAATTTGAGGCACAATTCTTGTGCCTCTGCCTTTTCTAAAACCTGCTTGAACATCTGGAAGTTCACGGTTCATGTATTGCTGAAGCATGGCTTGGAGAATTTTGAGCGTGACTTTACTAGCGTGTGAGATGAGTGAAACTGTGCGGTAGTTTGAGCATTCTTTGGCATTGCCTTTCTTTGGGATTGGGATGAAGACTGACCTTTTCCAGTCCTGTGACCACTGCTGAGTTTTCCATACTTGCTGGTATATTGTGTGCAGCACTTTCACAGCATCATCTTTCAGGATTTGAAATAGCTCAACTGGAATTCCATCACCTCCACTAGCTTTGTGTATAGTGATGCTTTCTAAGGCCCACTTGACTTCACATTCCATGATGTCTGGCTTTAGGTGTGTGATCACACCATGGTGATTATCTTGGTCATGAAGAACTTCTTTGTACAGTTCTTCTGTGTATTCTTTCCACCTCTTCTTATATCTTCTGCTTCTTATAGGTCCAAACCATTTCTTTCCTTTATCAAGCCCATCTCTACATGAAATATGCCCTTTGTATCTCTAATTTTCTTGAAGAGATCTCGTCTTTCCTATTTCTTTGCATTGCTCACTGAGGAAGCCTTTCTTATCTCTCCTTGCCATTCTTTGGATCTCTGAATTCAGATGCTTATATCTTTCTTTTTCTCCTTTGCTTTTGGCTTCTCTTCTTTTCACAGCTATTTGTAAGGCCTCCTCAGACAGCCATTTTGCTTTTTTGCATTTCTTTTCCATGGGGATGGTCTTGATCCCTGTCTCCTGTACAATGTCACAAATGTACGTCTATAGTTCATCAGGCACTCTATCTGTAAGATCTAGTTCCTTAAATCTATTTCGCACTTCCACTTTATAATCATAAAGGATTTGATTTAGGTCATATCTGAATGATTTAGTGGTTTTCCTTACTTCTTCAATTTAAGTTTGAATTTAGCAATAAGGAGTTCATGATCTGAGCCACAGTCAGCTCCTGGTCTTGTTTTTGCTAACTGTATAGAATTTCTCCATCTTTGGCTGCAAAGAATAGAATCAATCTGATTTCAGTGTTGACAGTCTTGCGATGTCCATGTGTAGAGTCTTCTCTTGTGTTTTTGAAAGAGGGTGTTTGCTTTGATCAGTGCATTCTCTTGGCAAAACTCTGTTATCTTTTGCCCTGCTTCATTCCGTGCTCCAAGGCTAAATTTGCCTGTGTCTCCAGGTGTTTCTTGACTTCCTACTTTTGCATTCCAGTCCCTGCATAAGCGTGGCCGAGAAGTGCTATCCCACGTCCGAGGCCAGGGGCAGCGGTTGAGAGGAGCTACCCCTCGCCCGAGACCATGGGCTGCAGCCAAGAGGAGCTACCCCACGTCCCAGTGGCGGTGGCTCCGTGGGTGCTGGAGGGCCGAGAGGAGCTACTCCACATTCAAGATCAGGTGGGGCAGCTGTGAGGGCATACCCCTCATCCAAGGTAAGGTGCAGCGGCTGCGTTTTGCTGGAGCAGCTGTGAAGAGATACCTCCTGACCAAGGTAAGAGAAACACAAATAAGACAGTGGGTATTGCAAGAGGGCATCAGAGGGCAGACACACTGAAATCATAATCACAGAAAACTAGTCGATCTGATCACACGGACCACAGCCTTGTATAACTCAATGAAACTAAGCCATGCTGCTTGGGGCCACCCAAGACGGGTGGTCATGGTGGAGAGATCTTACAGCATGTGGTCCACTGGAGAAGGGAATGGCAAACCACTTCAGTATACTTGCCTTGTGAACCCCATGAATAGTATGAAAAGGCAAAATGATAGCATACTGAATGAGGAATTCCCCAGATTGCTTAGGTGCCCAGTATGCTACTGGAGATCAGTGGAGAAATAACTCCAGAAAGAATGAAGAGATGGAGCCAAAGCAAAACCAATACCCAGCTGTGGATATTACCGGTGATAGAAGCAAGTTCCGATGCTGTAAAGAGTAATATTGCATAGGAAACTGGAATGTTAGGTCCATGAATCAAGGCAAATTGGAAGTGGTCAAACAGGAGATGGTAAGAGTGAATGTCAACATTCTAGTAATCAGTGAAGTAAAATGGAGTGGAATGGGTGAATTTAACTCTGATGACCATTATATCTACACTGTGGACAGGAATCCCTTAGAAGAAATGGAGTAGCCTTCATGGTCAACAAAAGAGTCCGAAATGCAGTACTTGGATGCAATCTCAAAAACGACAGAAAGATATCTGTTCGTTTCCAAGGCAAACTATTCAATATTACAGTAATTGAAGCCTACGTCTCAACCAGAAACGCTGATGAAGCCGAAGTTGAATTGTTCTATGAAGATCTACAAGACCTTTTAGAACTAACACCAAAAAAAAAAAAAAAAAAAATTAAGATTTAATGAGTGAGCAAAACAGACAAGTGACCAAATGTCCTCTACATGGAACTTGCACTCTGGTGAAGGATATACCCAATCAGCACTCACCCAATACACATGTCTTGTGATGATACCTGGTAGGGAGAACTGTGGGTGGAGGGTGTAGCAATTTTATACAGGACAGTAAGAGACATCTTCTGCTAAGGCAACATTTGGTTCAAGATCTGAAGGAAGTGATGGCATGCTGATGGCGTTCAAGGGACGTGCTGAGATCCTGGGATGAGTGGGCACTCGAAGTGTTTTGGGCATAGTTAAGATCCCAGTGTGTCTAAGGAGAAGTAGTTGGAGAAAAGTAGAGAGGGGAGGTAGAGAGATGGGTCAGAGGGGTTGTGGTCAGTGTAGGTCACTGGTGGTGCCTCTTAGGCATTCTTTCATCCTGCATAGATTCCCAAATTTGGTTACAGATTGGAATCTCCTGAGGAGTTTGCAAAACCATGGTTGTCTCAGATGGGTCTTGGGTGACATGGCAACTGGAAATTTAAAAGGAAATTCCCCAGGTGATTATAATTTGCAGTCAAGAAAGGACCACTCTTTTAAAAATAGGGAGCATGAAGAATCCAATAAAGGGAAGTGAGTGGGATTAGAGAAAATCAAGGGAGAATGATGTTTTGGAAGTCAGGAGAAGAATGTGGTTTGAAAAGGGAGAAGAGTTAGGTTTGTTAAGTGCTGCCTTTCTTGATTTCAGCAAAATAAAAATGATTCAGCTACTGGAACAATCAAAGTAGGGATCAATAGAATTCAAATAAGATGTTTATTTGACTTGTAGGACTCTTATGATGGGTGCATATATATTTATAATAGTTATATCTTCTTATTGGATTGATCACTCGATCATTATGTTGTGTCCTTCATTGCCTCTGCTGTCTTTATTTTAAAGTCTATTTTATCTTATATGACTACTCCTACTTCCCTTTCTTTTGATTTCTTTTTGCATGGAATAATTTTTTCTGGACCCTCACTTTCAGTCTATATATGTCCCTAGGTCTTAGGTGAGTCTCTTGTAGACAGAATATATAGGGGTCTTGTTTTTGTATTCATTCAGGCAATCCGTATCTTTTGGTTGGAGCATTTAGTCCATTTACATTTAAGATAATTATTGATACGTATGATTCTATTGCCATTTATTTTATTCTTTTGGGTTTTGGATTTGTAGGCATTTTCTTTCTTTTGTGTCTTCTGTCTAGAGAAGTCCGTTTGATATTTGTCGCAAAGTTGATATGGTGGTGCTGAATTCTGTCAATTTTTGCTTGTCTGTAAAGTTTTTTATTTTTCCTTTGAATCTGAGTGAGATCCTTGCTGGATAGAGTAATCCTGGTTGTAGCTATTTTTTTTTTTTTTTTCCCTTTCATCACTTTAAGCATATCCTGCCACTCTCTTCTGGCCTGTAGAGCTTCTGTTGAAAGATCAACTGTTAGCCTTTTGGTGACCCCCTTGTACGTTATTTGTTGCTTTTCCCTTGCTGCTCTTAATATTTGCTCTTTATGTTAAACTTTTGTTAGTTTGACTAATATGCATCTTTATGTGTTTCTCCTTGGGTTTATCCTGTGTGGGACTCTGTGCTTCCAGGACTTGAATGACGATTTCGTTTCCCATGTTAGGGAAATTTTCTACTATAATCTTCTCAAATAGTTTCTCATACATTTCTTTTTGTCTTTTTTTTTTTTTCCCCCCCTGGGAATTGTATAATTTGAATGTTAGTGCACTTAATGTCCCAGAGGTCTCTGAGGCTGTCCTCCTTTCTTGTTTTCCTTTTTCTTTACACTGCTTTGCTTTGCTTATTTCCACCATTCTATCTTCCAGCTTACTTATCCGTTCTTCTACTGATTCCCTCTAATGTATTTTTAGTATCAGTTATTGTGTTGTTCCGGAGAAGGCAATGGCAAGCCACTCCAGTATTCTTGCCTAGAAAATCCCATGGACGGGGGAGCCTGGTGGGTTGCAGTCCATGGGGTCGCTACGAGTCTGACGTGGCTGAGCAACTTCAATTTCACTTTTTACTTTCACACATTGGAGAAGGAAATGGCAACCCACTCCAGTGTTCTTGCCTGGAGAATCCCAGGGACGGGGGAGCCTGGTGGGCTTCCGTCTATGGTGTCACACAGAGTTGGACACGACTGAAGTGACTTAGCAGCAGCAGCAGCATTGTGTTGTTCATTGCTGATTGTCTATTCTTTAAGTCTTCTAGGTCTTTGTTAAACATTTCTCATATCTTCTCAATCTGTGCCTCCAGTTTGTTTATCTGTGCCTCCATTTTATTTCCAAGATTTTGAATTGTCTTTACTACTTCACTCTGAATTCTTTTTCTGGTAGACTACTTATTTTCTCTTCATTTGTTTTGTCTTATTTGTTTTTACCATGTTCCTTCATCTTCTGCATGTTTATCTGTATTTTCATTTTATTTAATTTACTGTGTTTATGGTCTTCTACCTGCACATTGGAAGGTTGTTGTTCCTCTTAATTGTGGAGACTGCTTACCATGGGTGAGGTTGGACCAGTGCCTTGTGAAGGGCAAGGAGGGGACTCATTGAGGGGACTTATGCCTGTGTTCTGGTGTATGGAGCTGGATCTTATCTCTCTGAAAAGTAATGCCATGTCCAGTGGTGTGTCTATGACTTGGTATGGCTTTGGGCAGTCTTTCAGCTAATAGGTAGGTTTGTGTTCCTAAAAGTTTGGTATGAGACATCTGGCACTGGAGCTTGCTGGCCTTTGGGTGGGGTTAGTCTTAAGTTTTGAGGTAGAGGCCTTTGGGAGAGCGCTCTCTTATTAATGTTCCATAGGGTTGGGAGTTGTCTGATGGCCAAAAGTCCTGGATATAGGGCTCCCACCTTGGGGGTTCAGGTTAATCCCTTACTGAAGCACCAAGGCTTCACCAGCCACATAACACAGAAGACAAAAACTAAATGCCTATACTATACTAAATGCCAAGGACACCCAAAGAGATTCACACAATTACAAAGGGAAAAGGAGAAAAAAAGGATGAAAACAGGAGTCGAAAAAATAGAGAAATTAAGTCAATAATCAAACCACTATATGAAAACGGATACTAAAAATTAGACTTGCAAAAATACAAAATCAAAAACATGAAAAAAAAATGCAGTATAACTAAGCAGTGTTGTAACAATAGGGAAAAATGAATTAATTTAAAAATAAAGTGTTTTGGAAAAGAAAAAAAGTAGGCTAAAAAACATAAAAATTAAGGGAATGACAAAGAAAGAACACTATTACAATATGAAAAAGAAAAATAATGGGAGTGGAAAAATTATGCAGAAAATGGTAATAAGCATGTCCATGTGACTCCTCCATTTTCCTGGTCTAATCAATTTCCCTACTCAGAAAGTCTTCCAATATTTCTATGAAGGTCTCTGGACCTGTTGTGGGCAGTGTGGGGTCAGCTCAGACTCAGGTCTTGCCATACTGTAGCTTGTATTTTCTGTCAAAGTCTACAGTTACCCCTAAAGTCCACAGTGTCTGGCTAATTGTGGGGATTTAATCCACTGTACCTATGCTCCAGGGGCGACTTCTCCTTCTCTCTTTTGCTCACTCAGCCCTAGGTGTTCTTCTTCAATTTGTGGCCCACCTCTGCTTACATGTTGCTCTTCAAACACGAGCACCTGAACATAGAGGCTGATTAGAGCTCACTTGCTCAGTTGTGTTGGGGTGAGGAAGGAGAAGGCAGACACAGTTTGGGTATGTGTGGAATGCTCACCGTGGCTGGGACTTGTGGGAGGCGGCCACAGTCTCAGGCGGATCATGAGCTTCCCCGTGGGAGCTGGCTGCCAAGCTGTGGGATCATTGGCAGAGCCAAGCTGCTCAGGTTCCCAGGAAAATGTGAGCAGTGACCCACACCCACTCACAGACTGTCAGTAACTGTGATCCCCGGGGGCCCTGCCTTTCACCTCTGGTGCCTACCAGCTCGTCCCCCTTTGACATTCACTGAGGCAGGGTCCTTTGTTCCACTAGTGTGTGATGTTAGAGTATTTCCACAGGAATGATCTCGTGCTTCTCTTGTTGTCCCAGGCTTCTCCCTGGACTCCCTCAGCTGTGTCACACTAGCCCTCTCAGGATGTCTTTACTGTGATCAACCCCAGTTCTCTCCCTGAGGTCCAATCCCTGAACCCTGAGCCTGAGCACCCAGCCCCACTCACTGTGGGTGGGCATGGAAGTGTGAGCTACTTCTTGGCTGGGAAATGCTGATTGATACAAATCTCTGCTATGAATTTTCTGCTTTGTCTTTAGAGCACCTGTTGCTGCATTTGTCAATGTGCTCCCCTCTTAGGTGTGGGAAGCTTCCCCCAGCCCTGCCTTTGAGGGGTTTCCCAGTGGGTGGAAACATTTCCTCCTTCATGACTCCCTCCCCTGGGTACATCCCTTGGGAGGTGCATCCCCATCCCAAAATCCCTTGTCTCCCTTTATCTTTATCTTTTGCCCTACCTCATTCTGAGGAGATTGGCTTGCCCTTTTGGAAGTCCGGGATCCTCTGCTAGTGTTCAGAAGGTGTTCTGTTGGAGTTGTTCCACATGCAGATGTGTTTTTGATGGGTTTTCAGGGGTAGGGTATGATCCCTCCATCTTATTTCTCTGCAATATTGAAGGTCTCTCTTCAAATTTTCTTAATCTAAGTGAAATAAAAGCAGAGTCCCAGTTGGAAGTAAGGGTGTGAAAGTGTGACAGTTTTGACAGCTTGGAGACTGGGGGAATAGTGATTTGAGCTTTTGGTCAGGAAATGTGATACTGGCCAACTAGAATGCATGACTCTCTCCAGACACTGACCTGCTTGTTTTCTTTTAGTTAAAAAATGCACACATATGTAGAGTTCTTCCTAATCACATTCCTTTAAACTGCATAACACTCTCCTGAATGGATGTACACAAACCTATTCCACAGTATCAAAGAGAACTGTTTTCAGGACTTTTCTGTCAAAACTAATGCCACATCTCGTAGTTTTGAACATATGTCACTTTACATTTTTACCAATATTTACTTAGGAGCTGGCTGGCTAAAGGATAAATGCATTTATCCTCTTGCTCATTTGTTTTTCCTTAATATTTGCACTATATCAGAGCATTAAATGCAGCCCTAGAAAATATCATAAAAATAAAGACAGGTCCTTCCATAAATTTATGGAACTTCATATAGACACTCAAAACTCCCCAGCAAGCCAATCAATTTTCTCTTTTTTCTCTTGAAACCTATTATACCACTCCTTACAAGTCTTCTCCCTTAGCAAGGAATGAAAGCCATTCTCTAGATAGGAACCTTCTGCTCCTATATCTAAACCTACATGGATCTGTTTTTAATGTAATGGGGGAAGGGTTCCTCTTCTACTATATCAGAAGCCATTTGTTATCAAGTATCGCTCTAGGATTTAGTACACATTTTCCAGTTGCATCAGCATTGAAGGCTGTTGAGGAGTTAACATATAAAAATTATCTCCCTGGATTTTGGAGAAAAGACAATCTCTTTAACAAGTGGTGCTGGGAAAACTGATCAACCACTTGTAAAAGAATGAAACTAGAACACTCCCTAACACCATACTCAAAAATAAACTCAAAATGGATTAAAGATCTAAATGTAAGACCAGAAACTATAAAACTCCTAGAGGAGAACATAGGCAAAACACTCTCCGACATAAATCACAGCAGGATCCTCCATGACCCACCTCCCAGAATATTGGAAATAAAAGCAAAAACATTCTTAAAATTTTCTTACCACTTTTCTGATAGTACTTTTAGTGTCTTTGTTAGCTTCCTTTTCTTGGCTAGATGTGTCACAGTTCTCCAATGCTCAGTTGGTCACTCTTCTCTCTTCATTTTATAATTTTTTCTAAATTGAGTCATCTGTATCCCTGGCTTCACTTGCTTCACAAATGCTGGCTTGTGGTACTTTGAGCTAAACAGTCACATTTTAGATCATGTGGGCTTCTCTTCACTGCACTTGCAATGGTTACTGAAGACCACAGCTCAAATCCTGCACCCATTTATCTATTTCTCAGTCTTTTTTTTTTTTTTTTTAATGTTTTTGGGTTTCTAAAGGATTCTAACTATATAAAAATAAATGATTAGAAGAATATATGACATTGACCCTATGTGGCTCACAAAGCCTCAAATGTTTACTATTCAACATTTTATAGACAAAATATGACAACCTCTGTTTCAGATGACTCAGAGTCTTCTCAGTTCAGTCCAGTTCAGTCACTCAGTAGTGTCTGACTCTTTGCAACCCCATGAATCGCAGCATGCCAGGCCTCCCTGTCCATCAGCAACTCCTGGAGTTCACCCAAACTCATGTCCATCGAGTCGGTGATGCCATCCAGCCATCTCATCCCCTGTCATCCCCCTCCATTCCTGCCCCCATCCCTCCCAGCATAAGGGTCTTTTCCAATGAATCAACCCTTCACATGAGGTGGCCAAAGGATTGGAGTTTCAGCTTCAATATCAGGCCTTCCAATGAACAACCAGGACTGATCTCCTTTAGGATGGACTTGTTGGACCTCCTTGCAGTCCAAGGGACTGTCAAGAGTCTTCAACATCACAGTTCAAAAGTATAAATTATTTGGTGATCAGCTTTCTTCACAGTCCAACTCTCACATCCATACATGACAACTGGAAAAACCATAGCCTTGATTAGATGGACCTTGGTTGGCAAAGTAATGTCTCTGCTTTTTAATATGCTATCTATATTGGTCATAACTTTCCTTCCAAGGAGTAAGCGTCTTTTAATTTCATTGCTGCAATCAGCATCCGCAGTGATATTGGAGCCCAGAAAAATAAAGTCTGACACTGTTTCAACTGTTTCCCCATCTATTTCCCATGAAGTGATGGGACCAGATACCATGATCTTAGTTTTCTGAATGTTAAACTTTAAGCCAACTTTTTCACTCTCTTCTTTCACTTTCATCAAGAGGTTCTTTAGTTCCTCTTCACTTTCTGCCATAAGGGTGGTGTCATCTGCATATCTGAGGTTATTGATATTTCTCCTAGCAATCTTCATTCCAGCTTGTGCTTCCTCCAACCCACGGTTTCTCATGATTTACTCTGCATATAAGTTAAATAAGCAGGGTGACAGTATACAGCCTCGACGTACTCCTTTTCCTATTTGGAACCAGTCTGTTGTTCCATGTCCAGTTCTAACTGTTGCTTCCTAACCTGCATATAGGTTTCTCAAGAGGCAGGTCAAGTGGTCTGGTATTCCTATCTCTTTCAGAAAGAAATAAGCTAAGATCAAATTATAGTCTATATCTTCTTTCTTCCTCAACCATGTTCCCTCAGTGAATGACATTATTCACGTAGGTATGTGAATCTAAACTCTAGTGCTCCTGCCTGCACAACTTTACTTCCAGTGTCCAGTCTGTCATTCTCTTGTCAATTCTTAAGCATCCTGAAATCCATCTACTAGTGTTTATGCATTTGGTTGTCATCATTTTAGTCCATTATGTCACCATGTCACTGTAGCCTCTGTCCACTTTGTCCCCTCTTGCCCTTGACATGGTTTCTAGAATCCCCATTCCTCAGGAAATTTTGGCCATTTAATCATGATTAATGAAGGCCTTCCATGGCCTTCAGTTTAGTGTAGGGTTTTGAATAGACTCACATGGTTGTCCCACAGGCTGTGGTGACCCAACACTTGTACATATTCCAATTTCCCCAGAACCACCTGCCCCACCTTCTCTCACTCCAGACATGCTAGCTTTTCTCCTATAGCTTCATTATTAGACCATCTCCCTCCCAGCATAGGGTATCTCTGTGGGTGAGTTCCTGTGCCTGAAACCTTCCCACAGCAACATAGCTCTTTCATTATTGACTTTAATCCACCAGATTACACCTCATGCCCTCTCTACGTCAGGTTCCATTTTAATATGCTATCCTTCAATGTCCCTCTGTGTGACACTGGGCTGAGGTGTATCCCCTCCACATGGTGACATTCTTGAAAGGAGATCTACCCACTGCTTACCTTGTATACCCAGAACTTAGTATTGAGTCTGATAATTATCCCACAGAGAATAAATAGGTCATTGATGGGTGGACTGAGTCTCTGATAAAACTTTATTACATTAAAGTCAGTGAAAGATGATACTTCATTCAATAAATGATTATGTAAAATGGACTACTAATTTTTAAAAGAAAATTAGTTATTTGCCTCATTTTTAATTAAAATTAATCTAGGAGGATGATATATTTCATGTGAGGTAAAATACTAGGAAGCATTGTATTTATGGGTGGATTTCTAAGGATGATCCCAAAGGATGAAATAAAAAGGAAATAATAAAGGAATTTGAGTGCATTAACATTAAAATACACACACACACACATTCACAGCTTTAACTTTTGCCTGGAAAAGACTATAACTGATGTTAAAAACAAAAACTGAACATATACCATAAGACAGAACGTTGCTAGTCTTCAAACCTGTAAAACTCCATTGCCATTGTTTGTTACATGTGTTTCCGGTGAAATCCTCGTAAATATAGATTGCTATGTTTTTCTACGTAGCTTCATGCCTATTTAGCATTCATTTGAATATCAATTTAAATTAAATTTATCAGAGAGTGTTTTGCCTACTTTCTCCTCTGGGAGTTTTATAGTTTCTGGTCTTACATTTAGCTCTCTAAACCATTTGGAGTTTATTTTGGTGGCTGGTGTTAGGAAGTGTTCTAGTTTCATTCTTTTACAAGTGGCTGACCAGTTTTCCCAGCACCACTTGTTAAAGAAACTGTCTTTTCTCCATTTTATATTCTTGCCTCCTTTGTCAAAGATAAGGTATCCATAGGTGCGTGGATTTATCTCTGGGCTTTCTATTTTGTTCCATTGATCTATATTTCTGTCTTTATTCCAGTACTATACTGTCTTGATGACTGTGGCTTTGTAGTAGAGCCTGAAGTCCGGCAGATTAATTCCCCCAGGACATGGAAGCAACCAAGATGTCCATCTGCAGACGAATGGATAAGAAAGCTTTGGTACATATACAGAATGGAGTATTACCCAGCCATTAAAAAGAATGCATTTGAACCAGTTCTAATGAGGTGGATGAAACTAGAGTCTATTATACAGAGTGGAGTAAGCCAGAAAGAAAAACATCAATACAATATACTAATGCATATATATGGAATTTAGAAAGAGGCAAATGATAACCCTGTATACGAGACAGCAAAAGAGACACAGATGTATAGAACAGTCCTTGGGACTCTGTGGGAGAGGGAGAGTGTGGGATGGTTTGGGAGAATTGCATTGTATCTTGTATATTATCATATGTGAAACAAATCGCCAGTTCAGGGTCGATGCATGTTACAGGATGCTCGGGGCTGGTATGTGGGGATGACCCAGAGGGAGGATAAGGGGAGGAGGGAGGTGGGAGGGGGTTTGGGAGTGGGAACTCATGTATACCTGGGGCGGATTAATGTCAATGTAATGCAAAACCAACTAATATAATATTGTAAAATAATTAGCCTCCAATAAAAATAAAAATAAATTAATTAAATGTATCAATTTATCATGAAGAATCAATAAAGACATCAATAAAGTCTTTATCATCAGTGAAGAGGAATTTAAGAATCTTTTCTCAGCTCCAACTGGAATGCATTATTACCTCTGAGAGAAAGCACAGACTGTAGACAGAAATAGAAAAATTTAGTCTCCTCAACGAGCAATATTCTGCTAAGGCTTCTAACATGAATGCAATGCTCAAGAAATGCACCTGATGGGGCCTGCATGCTCTATTTCCTAAGAGGCTATTCTTTAACTACAAAGAAATGATCCCATCTCTTAGACTTTGGATCATTACATTTTCTGTGTTCTGTATCTTAAATTCACTAAAGAATTTCTTTTCTTCCCCTCTCTTGTGTATAAATGACTCTATTGATTGGTTGAAAAGTGAAAGCTACAGTCATCTTTTCAGCACTTTTTATGCAATTTCAACATTGACAGTTTGGTATGTTGTAAGTATATAAGCAAAAATGTTGATTTGAACATGAAATAATTGTATTATGAGAGTGATGAAAAACATTATCCTCTTCCATAAACAGGAGCAGATTTAGGATTAAGATAAGTTTTTGAGACTATTATTATCCAACAGTCACACTTTTAAAAGGAAATTATATGGACTGTATTTGTTAATGACCAGTGTTTAAATTTTATTATTGCTATATATTTTTAAACATTTTATTTTCACATAAATTTTAGGTTAATGTAAAAATGAACATAATGGCAAATATCATGGGGATATCTATGAACATTCAGACAAATTTCCTGGATTGCTGCTGCCAAAATTTAAGATGCTATTGGGACTTTAGAGATCTGTATTTCAACCTTTTCCCAACTGTGATTATTTGTAAAAGCATAGATGTTTCTGAATTAAATCCATCAAGTGAACCTTAGGAAACATATTATAGAAGTCAATACCTATTATTTCATTAAGTGTGTGATGTGACTGACAATATGAAAACTGAGTAACTGAATAAAGTTGTTCAGAAGAGGTAAATGAATTATACACATTTTGCAACACACAAATTATGCACAAATTTATGAAGCATAGGAAAGATGCTTATTCAATAGTTCAGAATAGGCCTCTCTAGCCTATTTCATCCTTCTATTTAAAGTAAAAGTGTAATGATTAAGAATTTCTTTCTCACCCAAGATTTTATATGACTTCATGAAACAATAAAACAGAAATACAAGATACATTCTTGTTACCATAAAAATAACAATAAATATGTGGAAATGGTTCCTATGATTGTCTGATTTAGGGCATGGTATTAAAGTAGGCTTTCTGCTGTATAAATGACTGTACTGATTGGTTGAGAAGTAAAAACTCAGGTCTTTCTTTTAAGCAATTTTATTCAATTTAAACGTTGACAGTTTAGTATCTTATGGTATATAAGCAAACATGTTGATTTGAACATGAAATAATTGCATTACTAGGATGATGAGAAACCTTATTCTCTTCATTAAATGTGAACAGATATAGGATTAAGATAAGTTCAAATTCAATTTAATGCAGAATTAAGCCCTTGGCAGAGGGTTTCAGGGAAGTAGTGTTTTGGTTGGATCAACGCAGGTTATATTGGAATGCATGCATTCTCAGATGCTTCAGTCGTGTTCGACTCTTTGCAATCCCACGGACTGTGGCCCGACAGGCTCCACTGGCCTATGGGATTCTCCAGGAAAGAATACTGAAGTGGATGGCCATTTCCTGCTCCGGGTTATATTGGAATGGGCAGCTTTATTTTAGTACCATCTGTTGACAATGATCCCTTTACAGACAGTCTTAAGATAGCAGTTCAGTTCAGTTCAGTCTCTCATTTGTGTCTGATTCTTTGCGACCCCATGAATCACAGCACGCCAGGCTTCCCTTTCCATCACCAACTCCCGGAGTTCACTCAAACTCATGTCCATCGAGTCGGTGATGTCATCCAGCCATCTCATTCTCTGTCGTCCCCTTCTCCTCCCGCCCCCAAGCTTTCCCAGCATCAGAGTCTTTTCCAGTGAGTCAACTCTTCGCATGAGGTGGCCAAAGTATTGGAGTTTCAGCTTTAGCATCAGTCCCTCCAATGAACACACAGGATTGATCTCCTCTAGAATGGACTGGTTGGATCTCCTTGCAGTACAAGGGACTCTCAAGAGTCTTCTCCAGCACCACAGTTCAAAAGCATCAATTCTTTGGCGATCAGCCTTGTTCATAGTCCAACTCTCACATCCATACATGACTACTGGAAAAACCATAGCCTTGACTAGACGGACCTTGGTTGGCAAAGTAATGTCTCTGTTTTTAATATACTACCTAGGTTGGTGATAACTTTCCTTCTAAGGAGTAAGCGTCTTTTCATTTCATGGCTGCAATCAGCATCTGCAGTGAGATTTTGGAGCCTAAAAAAATAAAGTCTGACACTGTTTCCACTGTTTCCCCATCTATTTCCCATGAAGTGATGGGACCAGATGCTATGATCTTTGTTTTCTGAATGTTGAGGTTCATGCCAACCTTTTCACTCTCCTCTTTCACTTTCCTCAAGAGGCTTTTGAGTTCCTCTTCACTTTCTGCCATAAGGGTGGTGTCATCTGCATATCTGAGGTTATTGATATTTCTCCCAGCAATCTTGATTCCAACTTGTGGTTCTTCCAGCCCAACGTTCTTCATGATGTACTCTGCATATAAGTTAAATAAGCAAGGTGACATTATACATCCTTGACATGCTCCATCTCCCGTTTGGAACCAGTCTGTTGTTCCATGTACAGTTCTGACTGTTGCCTCCTGATCTGCATACAGGTTTCTCAAGAGGCAACTCAGGTGGTCTGGTATTCCCATCTCTTTCAGAATTTTCCACAGTTTATTGTGATCTACAGAGTCAAAGGCTTTGGCATAGTCAATGAAGCAGAAATAGATGTTTCTCTGTAAATCTCTTGCTTTCTCCATGATACAGTGGATGTTGGCAATTTGATCTCTGGTTCCTCTGCCTTTATAAAACCAGCTTGAACATCTGGGAGTTCACGGTTCACATATAGCTGAAGCCTGACTTGGAGAATTTTGAGCATGACTTTACTAGCGTGTGAGATGAGTGCAATTGTGCAGTAGTTTGAGCATTCTTTGGCATTGCCTTTCTTTGGGATTGGAATGAAGACTGACCTTTTCCAGTCCTTTGGTTACTGCTGAGTTTTCCAAATTTGCTGGCATATTGAGTGCAGCACTTTCACAGCATCATTTTTCAAGATTTGAAATAGCTCAACTGGAATTCCATCACCTCCACTAGCTTTGTTCGTAGTGATGCTTTCTAAGGCCCACTTAACTTCACATTCCAAGATGTCTGACTCTAGATCAGTGATTACGTTATTGTGACTATCTTGGTCGTGAAGATCTTTTTTGTACAGTTCTTCTTTGTATTCTTGCCACCTCTTCTTAATATCTTCTCCTTCTGTTAGGTCCATACAATTTCTGTCCTTTATCGAGCCCATCTTTGCATGAAATGTTCCCTTGGAATCTCTAATTTTCTTGAAGAGATCTCTAGTCTTTCCTCTTCTGTTGTTTTCCTCTATTTCTTTGCATTGATCACTGAGGAAGGCTTTCTTATGTCTCCTTGCTATTCTTTGGAACTCTGCATTCAGATGCTTATATCTTTTCTTTTCTCCTTTGCTTTTTGCTTCTCTTCTTTTCACAGCTATTTGTAAGGCCTCCTCAGACAGCCATTTTGCTTTTTTGCATTTCTTTTCCATGGGGATGGTCTTGGTCCCTGTCTCCTCTACAATGTCACGAACCTCCGTCCAGAGTTCATCAGGCACTCTATCAGATTTAATCCCTTAAATCTGTCACTTCAACTGTATAATCATAAGGGATTTGTTTAGGTCATATCTGAATGGTCTAGTGGTTTTCCCTACTTTCTTCAATTTCATTCTGAAGTTGGCAATAAGGAGTTCATGATCTGAGCCAAAGTCAGCCTCTGGTCTTGTTTTGTTAACTGTATACAGCTTCTCCATCTTTGGCTGCAAAGAATATAATCAATCTGATTTCAGTATTGACCATCTGGTGATGTCCATGTGTAGACTCTTCTCTTGTGTTGTTGGAAGAGGGTGTTTGCTATGACGAGTACATTCTCTTGACAAAACTCTATTAGCCTTTGCCCTGCTTCATTCCGTACTCCCCTATAATGAAAAGGATATCTTTTTTTTGTGTTAGGTGCCTTCTAAAACAAGATGGGTAGGTTAACATCTATGTTACCACTTTGATGGATAGAAATGGCCATTTCATATGAATCAACATGATTATGAGGATGCAGACAACAGACGGATTTCTTTCTTAATTTTACTATCCTCGTGGATACAGCCATTTGACAAACTCACATAAAATATTGAAATTAACATTGAATTACCTTATTTTTCCAAATGCCTGGTTGCACAAATTGTTGATTATGCAATTTGAGGTAGAAAGTGATTTGGGATATATATAAGCCAAATTTCTTCAATCTGTACATGAGACAGTACTGTGACTAATAGTAGTGAAGTTTTGTTAGACATAAGTCTGATTCCTGGGGTTGGGAAGATCTCATGGAAGAGGGCATGACAACCCACTCCAGTGTTCTTTCCTGGAGAATCCCCAAGGACAAAGAAGCCTGGTGGGCTACAGTCCATGGGGTCACAAAGAGTCCGACAAGATTGAGTGACTAAGCAAAAAGCATCACAGTATATACCAAAAAAAAAAAAAAAAAAAGGCTTTACATAAAATATTATCTCCTTTAATGTTTGTAAAACCTTTATGACCTCAGTATTATCATTACCTACATTTTACAGCTGTAACTAAAATCCAAATGTATTCAGCTTCTTTGTTCATGATCCTAACTGCTGAAATATAATGCTATTATCTTAAAACCCAATGAGATATGTTTCTAATCTTAACCTCATTTCCTAAGTTAAAAAAGTAAAATCAAAAAGGTTATGCCCTTACCCAGGTCACATTTTCCACTCTGGTCCAATTCTATTCCCAGATGGGTCTGAAATAGATTTAAACATCAGAGCCATGTTCGTTTATATATATACATATATATATATATATATATGTATATATATATATATATTTAATTCATAATATTCTTCTATTTATTCTTTCAATCACATCAAATGATCATGTCTTCAGTTTAGTTCACTTCAGTCACTCAATCATGTCCAACTCTTTTCCACCCCATGAATCACAGCACTCCAGGCCTCCCTGTCGATCATCAACTCCCGGAGTTCACTCAAACTCATGTCCACAGAGTCGGTAATGCCATCCAGCCATCTTATTCTCTGTCGTCCCCTTCTCCTCCCGCCCCCAACCTTTCCCAGCATCAGAGTCTTTTCCAGTGAGTCAACTCTTCGCATGAGGTGACCAAAGTATTGCAGTTTCAGCTTTAGCATCAGTCCTTCCAATGAACACCCAGGATCGATCTCCTTATAGAATGGACTGGTTGGATCTCCTTGCAGCCTAAGGGACTCTCAAGAGTCTTCTCCAACACCACAGTTCAAAAGCATCAATTCGTCGGTGATCAGCTTTCTTCACAGTCCAACTCTAACATCCATACATGACCACGGGAAAAACCATAGCCTTGACTAGACAGACCTTGGTTGGCAAAGTATTGTCTCTGTTTTTTAATATGCTATCTAGGTTGGTCATAACATTCCTTCCAAGGAGGAAGCGTCTTTTAATTTCATGGCTGCAATCAGCATCTGCAGTTATTTTGGAGCCCCCCAAAATAAAGTCTGATGCTGTTTCCACTGTTTCCCCGTCTATTTCGCATGAAGTGATGGGACCAGATGCCATGATCTTTGTTTTCTGAATGTTGAGTTTCAAACCTACCTTTTCATTCTCCTCTTTCACTTTCATCAAGAGGCTTTTTAGTTCCTCTTCACTTTCTGCCATAAAGGTGGTGTCATCTGCATATCAAATATTCTTCTATTTATTCTTTCAATCACATCAGATAATAATGTCTTAATTACATGTAATTTTGTTACTCTTATTTGTCAATTAAGGATTTTGATATTACAAGTAATCAAAAGGTTAAAAATGCAAACAAATTTAAACAAAAATTAATTGAGCTGAATCACTCACAAAACTGTAAAGTACATAAGAACGGTTGGCTTTGGATTTACTTTGATTTTGTACCTACAGCTTTGCAAGGACTGAGTTTATTTCCCTCTTCAAATGTCCCAGACATTTTTTTCTCCTAAGAATGGATTCTCACATCTGGAGAGAAGATATGTGATGACAGTTTCAGGCTTCAACACAACTTCTGATAGCTTTTTTCAGATGATCAAGGAATGCTATTTCACGATTGTCTCAACAAATCTCCCTCACTGTTCAATTTAATTGGATCAGATTGCAATTCCTTATTCAATTTTTTTAGCCCAAAAATATCTGTGTTTTGAGTGGCTTACTCTTAATTATGTTAATTTAGATACTAAGAATGTTAGTTTGATTGGATTGAAAGCAATGAGTGTTCAACCGTGTAACTGGGTCAATGTCATGCTCCAACCTCACCCAACAAGCAAGAGAAGAAGATTACTATGGAACAGAAGAGGAGCAGCAAGACTGTTGCTCAGACAGAAAATACCAGCAAACCTATGGCCCAAGACACTCATGTGTTGGTGATCCCTTAACTAAGGATATGCCCTGATATACCTGAAGGATCATTGTATTTGTGTTCTTATGTTTTAACATTTTAATTATGAATTGTAATTTAGACACATAAAAATGCCTAAACATAAGTGTATGGTGTCATGAATCATGACCAGAAACTTGGTATATTCTGTTGCTCAGATAAATGATAGCAGCTTGAAACTGTGAAGTTATTCACATGCACCTTCATGATCACTATTACTTCCAACTTCTGTAAAGGTTGCAACATATTTTATGACATTAACTTCCAATTCCTAAGCACTGTTACTTACTTTTTATCATCTGTGGGACTTGATGACAATTAAATTGTACAATGAAGGTGCTAGCTCTAAAAATTTATAAAGTTTGTGTGTTGTTTGTATTCCACTTAATGGAAATACCACAATATCTTTATATATGTAATGGATATTTGCAGTAGAGTATATAAAGATATTGTGATATTTTCATGAATAAAATCCCTGATGATTATAGAGTGGAAGGGACAAATAGATTCAAGGGATTAGATCTGAGAGACAGAGTGCCTGAAGTACTATGTATGGAGGTTTGTGACATTGTACAGGAGGCAGAGATCAAGACCACCCCCAAGAAACAGAAATGCAGAAAGGCAAAATGGCTCTCTATGGAGGCCTTACAAATAGCTGAGAAAGAAGAGAGTGAGTGAGTGAAGTCGCTCAGTCGTGTCCGACTCTTTGCGACCCTGTGGACTGTAGCCTACCATGCTTCTCCGTCCATGGGATTCTCCAGGCAAGAATACTGGAGTGGGTTACCATTTCCTTCTCCAGGGGATCTTCCCAACCCAGGGATCAAACCCAGGTCTCCCGCATTGGAGGCAGACGCTTTAACCTCTGAGATACCAGGGAAGTCCCGAGAAAGAAGAGAAGCTACAGACAAAGGAGAAAAGGAAAGATAAACCCATTTCAATTCAGAGTTCCAAAGAATAGCAAGGAGAGATAGCAAAGCTTTCCTCAGTGTTCACTGAAAATATATAGAGGAAAGCGATAGAATGCGAAAGACAAGAGATCTCTTGAAGAAAATTAGAGATACCAAGGGAACATTTCATGCAAAGATGGTCACAATAAAGGACAAAAATGCTATGGACTTAACAGAAACAGAAGATATTAAGAAGAGGTGGCAAGAATACACAGAACTATACAAAAAAGATTTTCGTGACCCAGATAACCGCGATGGTGTGATCATTCATCTAGAGCCAGACATCCTGGAATGTGAGGTCAAGTGGGCCTTTGGAAGCAGCACCACAGACAAAGCTAGTGGAGGTGATGGAATTCCAGCTGAGCTATTTCAAATCCTGAAAGATGATGTTGTGAAAGTGCTGCACTCAGTATGCCAGCAAATTTGGAAAAGTCAACAGGGGCCACAGGACTGGAAAGGGTCAGTTTTCATTCCAATCCCAAAGAAAGGCAATGTCAAAGAATGCTCAAACTACTGCAAAATTGCATTCATCTCACACACTAGTAAAGCAATGCTCAAAATTCTGCAAGCAAGACTTCAACAGCACATGAACGGTGAACTTCCAAATGTTCAAGCTGGATTTAGAAAAGGCAGAGGAATCAGAGATCAAATTGCCAACATCTTCAGACCATCGAAAAAAGCAAGAGAATTCCAGAAAAAACATCTACCTTTGTTTTATTGACTACACCAAAGCCTTTTGCTGTGTGGATGAACACAAACTAGAAAATTATTCAATAGATGGGAATACCAGACCATCTTACCTGCCTCCTGAAAAATATGTGTGCAGGTCAAGAAGCAATAGTGAGAACTGGACATGGAACAAAAGACAGGTTGCAAATTGGGAAAGGAGTACTTCAAGGCTGTATATTGTCACGCTGCTTATTTAACTTATTTGCAGAGTACATCATGCAAAATGCCAGGCTGGATGAAGCACAAGCTGGAATCAAGACTGCTGGGAGAAATATCAATAACCTCAGATATGCAGATGACACCACCCTCACCCTTATGGCAGCAAGTGAAGAAGAACTAAGGGGTCTCTTGATGAAAATGAAAAAGGAGAGTGAAAAAGTTGGCTTAAAACTCAACATTCAGAAAACTAAGATCATGGCATCTGGTCCCATCACTTCATGACAAATAGACGGGAAAACAATGGAAACAGTGACAGACTTTATTTCCTTGGCTCCAAAATCACTACAGATGGTAACTGCAGCCATGAAATTAAAAGACACTTGCTCCTTGGAAGAAACATTATAACCAAACTAGACAGGATATTAAAAACCAGAGGCATGACTTTGCCAAGAAAGGTCCATCTAGTCAAAGTTATGGTTTTCCAGTAGTCATGTATGGATGTAAGAGTTAGACTATAAAGTAAGGTGAGCACTGCAGAATTCATCCTTTTGAATTGTGGTGTTGGAGAAGACTCCTGAGAGTCTCTTGAACTGCAAGGAGATCCAACCAGTCCATCCTAAAGGAAATCAGTCCTGAATATTCATTAGAGGGACTGATGTTGAAGCTGAAGCTCCAATATTTTGACTACCTGATATGAAGAACTGAATTTGTGGAAAACACCCTGATCTGGGAAGATTGAAGGCAGGGGAAAAAGGGGACAACAGAGGGTGAGATGGTTGGATGCTTCACCTACTCGTTGGACATGAGTTGTACGCTCCATGAGTTGGTGATGGACAGGGAAGCCTGTTGTGCTGTGGTCCTTGGGGTCACAAAGAGTCAGACATGACTGAGCAGCTGAACTAAACTGAACTGTATGGATATTTGTGTAAATTTTCAT
The DNA here is from genome assembly GCF_049115385.1 of Moschus berezovskii. Lineage (NCBI taxonomy): Eukaryota > Metazoa > Chordata > Mammalia > Artiodactyla > Moschidae > Moschus > Moschus berezovskii. The sequence goes on from NC_142462.1 coordinate 6,357,614, forward strand.
GAACATTCTCAAATATGTCCTTGGCATATACTTACCTTCATTTCTTTTTAAAGAATACTGTTTTTTTATTTGACTGCCTCAGGTCTTAGGAGAAGCACACAAGATCTTCCTTGTGAGGGATTTGCTATTTGTGGAAAACGTGGGTTCAGCAGTTTCAACTCTTAGGCTTAATTGCCTAGAAGGAACTGGGATTCTGTTTCTCGAGCCAGGGACCTAACCGGAGTACTCTGTGTTTTGAGGCATATTCTTAACCACTGGAACCTCAGAGAAATCAATGCCTTTATTCCTGTCAGATTTATACCTTTACATTTGTTGGGTCATTGAAAATGTATCTGTTCATACATTCAGTTCAGTTCAGTTCAGTCACTCAGTCGTGTCCGACTCTCCGCGACCCCATGAGTCACAGCACGCAAGGACTCCCTGTCCATCACCAACTCCCAGAGTTCACTCAAACTCATGTCCACAGAGTCGGTGATGCCATCCAGTCATCTCATTCTCTGTCACCCCCTTCACCTCCCACGCCCAACCTTTCCCAGCATCAGAGTCTTTTCCAGTGAGGCAACTCATCGCATGAGGTGGCCAAAGTATTGGAGTTTCAGCTTTAGCATCAGTCCTTCCAATGAACACCCAGGATTGATCTCCTTTAGAATGGACTGGTTGGATCTCCTTGCAGTCCAAGGGACTCTCAAGAGCCTTCTCCAACACCACAGTTCAAAAGCATCAATTCTTCGGCGATCAGCTTTCTTCACAGTCCAACTCTCACATCCATACATGACCACGGGAAAAACCATTGCCTTGACTAGACGGGCCTTTGTTGGCAAAGTGATGTCTCTGCTTTTAAATATACTGTCAAGGTTGGTCATAACTTTCCTTCCAAGGAGTAAGCGTCTTTTAATTTCATGGCTGCAATCAGCATCTGCAGTTATTTTGGAGCCCAAAAAAATAAAGTCCGACACTGTCTCCACTGTTTTTCCATCTATTTCCCATCAAGTGATGGGACAAGATGCCATGATCGTTGTTTTCTGAATGTTGGGCTTCAAGCCAACATTTTCACTCTCCTCTTTCACTTTCAACAAGAGACTTTTGAGTTCCTCTTCACTTTCTGCCATAAAGGTGGTGTCATCTGCATATCTGAGGTTATTGATATTTCTCCCAGCAATCTTGATTCCAGCTTGTGCTTCTTCCAGCTCAGCGTTCCTCATGATGTACTCTGCATACAAGTTAAATAAGCAAGGTGACAATATACAGCCTTGACGTACTCCTTTTCCTATCTGGAACCAGTCTGTTGTTCCACATACAGTTCTAACTGTTGCTTCCTGACCTGCATACAGGTTTCTCAAGAGGCAGGTTAGGTGGTCTGGTATTCCCATCTCTTTAAGAATGTTCCACAGTTTATTGCCATCCACACAGTCAAAGGCTTTGGCATAGTCAAAGAAGCAGAAATAGATTTTTTTCTGGAACTCTCTTGCTTTCTCCATGATCCCGCGGATGTTGGCAATTTGATCTCTAGTGCCTCTGCCTTTTCTAAAATCTGCTTGAACATTTGGAAGTTCATGGTTCACATATAGATGAAGCCAGGCTTGGAGAATTTTGAGCATTATTTTACTAGCGTGTGAGATGAGTGAAATTGTGCTGTAGTTTGAGCATTCTTTGGCATTGCCTTTCTTTTGGATTGGAATGAAGATTGACCTTTTCCAGTCCTGGGGCCACTGTCGAGTTTTCCAAATTTGCTCGCATATTGATTGCAGCACTTTCATAGCATCATCTTTCAGGATTTGAAATAGCTCAATTGGAATTCCATCACCTCCACTAGCTTTGTTCGTAGTGATGCTTTCTAAGGCCCACTTGACTTCACATTCCAAGATGTCTTGCTTCAGATGAGTGATTATGCCATCGTGATTATCTTCATCATGAAGGTCTTTTTTGTACAGTTCTTCTGCGTATTCTTGCCACCTCTTTTTAATATCTTCTGTTTCTGTTAGGTCCATATCATTTCTGTCCTTTATCGAGCCCGTCTTTTCATGAAATTTTCCCTTGATATCTCTAATTGTCTTGAAAAGATCCCTCATTTTTTCTATTCTGTTGTTTTCCTTTATTTCTTTGCATTGATTGCTGAGGAAGGCTTTCTTATCTTTCCTTGCTATTCTTTGGAACTCTGCATTCAGATGCTTATATCTTTCCTTTTCTCCTTTGCTTTCCGTTTCTCATCCTTTCACAACTGTTTGCAAGGCCTCCTCAGACAGCCATTTTGCTTTTTTGTATTTCTTTTCCATGGGGATGGTCTTGGTACCTGTCTCCTGTACAAGGTCACGAACCTCCGTCCAGAGTTCTTACCTCTTCTCAATTTGCTAAAACGTTGTGTCATGAATGGAAATATATTTTTATAAAATAAAATTCCTTCTTCTATTATGTAATCATGAAATTGTTCTTTCAATTTGCTTATGTAGAGACTATTTGATTACTACTACATGATTTACTTCTCCTTTAAGGTGGGTCTACTCTTTACTGGATCATTTCCTCAGAAGTAATAATGAAAATAATAAACAACTAGCCAAACAAAGGCACCAACGAATTAGAACGGACACAGTCCATAAGCAAGTAAATCTGCAAGGGTCAGCTAAGCTCCATCTATTACATAATCTGTACCCAGACTTGTTATCTGACTTTTAAAAAAATACTACTGTTTCATTTTTCATATTTTTAAAGTTGATTTTTATTTGGAGGATATTTGCTTTACAATATTGTGTTGGTTTCTGCTATACATAAACAAGAATTAGCCATAGGCGCACATATTTTTCCTCCCTCTTAAACCACCCTCCCACCTTCCGGTCCATTCCTCTCCTCTAGTTGTCACAGAGCACAGGGTTTGAGGTCCCAGCATCATACAGCAAATTTCCACTGTCTATCTCTTTTATATATTGTATAAGCATCAATGCTACTTTATCACTCTCTATTCATCACACCCTCTCTTTCCCTCCTGTGTCCGCAAGTCTGTTTTCTATGCCTGTATCTCCATTGCCATTGTTCTAGATTCCATACATATGCCTTAATATACGGTATTTGTTTTTCTGTTTCTTATGGACTTCCCTCTGTATGATAGGCTCAAGGTTCATTAATCTCATTACAGCTGACTCAAATACATTCCTTTTTGTGACTGTGTAATATTCCACTGTGTATATGTACCACTGCTTCCTTATCCAGACATCTGTAGATGGACATCTAGGTTGCTTCCATGTCCTAGTTATTGCAAATAGTGCTTTTAAAAACACTACATACGTCTTTTTAAGTTATGGTTTCCTCAGTGTCTATGCCCAAAAGTCGGAGTGCTAGGTCATATGGCAATTTTATTTCTAGTTTTTAAAAGGAATCTCCAAAGTGTTATCCGTAGTCTCTGTATCAATTTACATTCCCAACAACCAGGCAAGAGCATTCCCTTTTTCCCACATTCTCTCCAGCATTTATTGTTTGTAGATATTTTGATGCTGGCCATTCTGATCTGTGTGAGGAGATACCTCATTGTAATTTTGATTTGCATTTCTCTAATAATGAGCAATGTTGAGCATCTTTTCATGTGTTTATTAACCATGTGTATGTTTTCTCAGAGAAGGCAATGGCAACCCACTCCAGTACTCTTGTCTGGAAAATCCCATGGATGGAGGAGCCTGGTAGGCTGCAGTCCCTGGGGTCTTTAAGAGTTGGACACGACTGAGCTGCTTTGCTTTAGGTTTTCACTTTCATGCATTGGAGAAGGAACTGGCAACCCACTCCAATGTTCTTCCCTGGAGAATCCCAGGGACAGGGGAGCCTGCTAAGCTGCCATCTATGGGGTCGCACAGAGTCGGACACAACTGAAGTGACTTAGCAGCAGCAGCAGCATGTCTTCTTTGAAGAAATGTCTGTCTAGATCTTCTGTCCACTTTTCAATTGGATTGTTTATTTTTCTGGTAGTGAGCTGCATAAGCTGCTTGTATATTTTGGAAATTAATCCTTTGTCAGTTGTTTCATTTGCTATTATTTTCTCCCATTTTGAGGATTGTCTTTTCTCCTTGTTTGTAGTTTCCTTCGTTGTGCAAAAGCTTTTTAAAATTAATTAGATCTCATTTGTTTATTTTTGTTTTTATTTCCATTATTCTAGGATGTGTGAAATAGAGAATGTAGCTGTGATTTATGCCAAAGAGGGTTCTGCCTATGTTTTCCTCTAAGAGTTTCATATTTTCTGGTCTTGCATTTAGATCTTTAATCCATTTTAAGTTTATCTTTGTATATAGTGTTAGGAAGTGTTCTAGATCCATTCTTTTGCACTTACCTTGTCCAGTTTTCCCAGTACCACTTAATTTACTACTTTCAATCCAACTTCTCTTACTAAGTGTAAGTGGAACTTGTTCATGTTATATTATTTTTTCATAGATAATTAAATTTCCTTTGTTAAACATTTTTGTAACATTTTTTGCACTCAATTTATAAGTAAGAGGGGACTTTCTTTTTAAAATGATTGTATCAAGATTGAGAAGCAAAATATTAATATGAATTTGGGAGTGTTCACTTCCTCCCTTATTAGTAGAGTTCATTGTGCAAGTTGAAAATGTTTTGTCCTTGAGTGTTTGGTAGAGCTTGCCAGGGAAACCATTGAAAACTATGGATTGTGTGTGCGTTTGCACATGTGTGTATGTGCTTGTCTCTGTGTGTGTATCTGTCTGTCTATGTGTGATTGCTAATTCAAATGAAAAATTTTAAACAAATTAAAATTTGCATACTTTTCACAAGTCAGTCTTAGTAAGAGGGTTTTTAAGTTCATATATATTTTAACTAATTGGGGTGAAGGTATAAACTTATCCTTTTATTTTACTTTGTTTTATAATTGCATGCTTTTAAGTGATATACCCTTATTCATTTCAGATATTGGTTACTTATATATATATTTTTACTCTCTTTGAATTTTATGTTATTTTTCCCCTATTTTTAGAGATTTTCAGACTCTTTTTTGTTCTAATATAAGCATGTTAATTTAAAAATTACCATCTAAACATTTTTAGTTTACTACACTTTTTGGAGTGTGTCATTTCTCTTATTATTCAGTTCAATTTTATTAGATCTAGTGTTATTTAGAATTTGTTTCATGTTTAGTCTCTAAGTAAAGCTGAAACTCCAATACATTGGCCACATCACGTGTCGAGTTGACTCACTGGAAAAGAGTCTGATGCTGGGAAGAACTGGGGATGAGATCAGAGAATGAGATGGCTGGATGGCATCACCGACTCGATGGACATGAGTTTGAGTGAACTCCGGGATTTGGTGATGGACAGGGAGGCCTGGTGTGCTGTGATTCATGGGGTCGCAAAGAGTCGGACATGACTGAGCGACTGAGCTGAACGGAACTGTTGCAACTGTATGGATTGTAGCTTGCCCGGCTCCTCCATCCATGGGATTTACTAGGAAAGAACACTGGAATGGGTTGCTATTTTCTTATCCAGTTTAAAGTCTGTACATTTTAATTTTGAAAAATCTATATTGTCTTATTTATTTCTAATTTAAATAAATTTGGGTCAAGGAGGGTACGACTTACATTTCCAAACTTTTCAATCTATGACCTAATAAATATTCAAAGATTTTTCATGTGCTTGAACAGAATGTGTGTTTTATATATCTGTGAGTCTATTAGCCTGTTTATTAGGAACATTGATTGTCCTGTTTAAATCTTAAATATTTTAGTAATAGTTTGTATTTTTTATTATATCAGATACTTAAAAAGGAAAAATAAATCCCCCCATATGACTGTGGGTTTGTTTCATCTGCCTGTATTTGTCAACTTCTGTGCTTTATTTATTTTCAGGTTATGTTTTTACATGTATACTGCATTAGAATTACAAAATATTTCTGCTGAATTAATTATGATAATTGAGAACTTTTTCATTTTTAATACTGTTATGCTTTCTGCTTAATTTGTTTTTTTTTTATTTTCTTGAAATTAATATAGGTACTTCACTATGGCAAACCACTTCGGTATACTTGCCTTGAGAATCCCATGAACAGTAACAAAAGGAAAAATGATAGGATACTGAATGAGGAATTCCCCAGGTCGGTAGGTGCCCAGTATGCTACTGGAGCTCAGTGGAGAAATAACTATAGAAGGATTAAAGGGATGGAGCAAAAGCAAAACCAGTACCCAGTTGTGGATGTGACTAGTGATAGAAGCAAGGTCCGGTGCTGTAAAGAGCAATATTGCATAGGAACCTGGAATGTTAGGTCCATGAATCAAGGCAAATTGGAAGTGGTAATACAGGAGATGGCAAGAGTGAACGTCGACATTCTAGGAATCAGTGAATTAAAATGGACTGGAATGGGTGAATTTAACACGGATGACTATCATATCTACTAATGTGGGCAGGAATCCCTTAGAAGAAATGGAGTAGCCATCATGGTCAACAAAAGAGTCCAAAATGCAGTACTCGGATGCAATCTTAAAAATGACAGAATGATTTCTGTTCGTTTCCAAGGCAAACCATTCAATATTACAGTAATACAGGCCTTTTCACAGCCAGTAATGCTGAAGAAGCCGAAGTTAATCGGTTCTATGAAGACCTACAAGACCTTTTAGAACTAACACCCAAAAAAGATGTCCTTTTCATTATAGGGGACTGGAATGCAAAAGTAGGAAGTCAAGAAACACCTGGAGTAACTGGAAAATTTGGCCTTGGAGCACGGAATGAAGCAGGGCAAAGGCTAATAGAGTTTTGTCAAGAGAACGCACTGGTCATAGCAAACACCCTCTTCCAACAACACACGAGAAGACTCTACACGTGGACATCACCAGATGGTCAACACCAAAATGAAATTGATTATATTCTTTGCAGCCAAAGACAGAGAAGCTGTATACAGTTAGCAAAAAAAAGACCAGGAGCTGACTGTGGCTCAGATCATGAACTCCTTATTGCGAAATTCAAACTGAAATTGAAGAGAGTAGGGAAAACCACTAGACCATTCAGATATGACCTCAATCAAATCCCTTATGATTATACAGTGGAATTGAGAAATAGATTTAAGGGACTAGATCTGATGGATAGAGTGCCTGATGAACTCTGGACGGAGGTTCGTGACATTGTACAGGAGACAGGGACCAAGACCATCCCCATGGAAAAGAAATGCAAAAGACCGAAATGGCTGTCTGAGGAGGCCTTACAAATAGCTGTGAAAAGAAGAGAGGTGAAAGCCAAAGGAGAAAAGGACAGATATAAGCATCTGAATGCAGAGTTCCAAAGAATAGCAAGGAGAGATAAGAAAGACTTCCTCAGAGATCAATGCAAAGAAATAGAGAAAAATAACAGAATAGGAAAAACAAGTGACCTCTTCAAGAAAATTAGAGATTCCAAGGGAAAATTTCATGCAAAGATGGGCTCGATAAAGGACAGAAATTGTATGGACCTAACAGAAGCAGAAAATATTAAGAAGAGGTGGCAGGAATACACAGAAGAACTGTACAAAAAAGATCTTCACGACCAAGATAGTCACGATAACGTGATCACTGACCTAGAGCCAGACATCTTGGAATGTGAAGTCAAGTGGGCCTTAGAAAGCATCACTACGAACAAAGCTAGTGGAGGTGATGGAATTCCAGTTGAGCTATTTCAAGTCTTGAAAGATGATGCTGTGAAAGTGCTGCACTCAATATGTCAGCAGATTTGGAAAACTCAGCAGTGGCCACAGGACTGGAAGAGGTCAGTCTTCATTCCAATCCCAAAGAAAGGCAATGCCAAAGAATGCTCAAACTACCACACAATTGCACTCATCTCACACGCTAGTAAAGTCATGCTCAAAATTCTCCAAGCCAGGCTTCAGCAGTATGTAAACCGTGAACTCCCAGATGTTCAAACAGGTTTTAGAAAAGGCAGAGGCACCAGAGATCAAATAGCCAACATCCGCTTGATCATGGAGAAAGCAAGAGAGTTTCAGAAAAACATCTATTTCTGCTTCATTGACTATGCCAAAGCCTTTGACTGTGTGGATCACAATAAACTGTGGAACATTCTGAAAGATATGGGAATCCCAGACCACCTGACCTGCCTCTTGAGAAACCTGTATGCAAGTCAGGAAGCAACAGTTAGAACTGGACATGGAACAACAGACTGGTTCCAAATAGGAAAAGGTGTACGTCAAGGTTGTATATTGTCACCTTGCTTATTTAACTTACATGCAGAGTACATCATGAGGAACGCTGGGCTGGAAGAAGCACAAGCTGGAATCAAGATTGCTGGGAGAAATATCAATAACCTCAGATATGCTGATGACACCACCCTTATGGCAGAAAGTGAAGAGGAACTCAAAAGCCTCTTGTTGAAAGTGAAAGAGGAGAGTGAAAAGTTGGCTTGAAGCTCAACATTCAGAAAACAAAGATCATGGCATCTTGTCCCATCACTTCATGTGAAATAGATGGGAAAACAGTGGAAACAGTGTCAGACTTTATTTTTTTGGGCTCCAAAATCACTGCAGATGCTGATTGCAGCCATGAAATTAAAAGACGCTTCCTCCTTGGAAGGAAAGTTATGACCAACCTAGATAGCATATTGAAGAGCAGAGACATTACTTTGCCAATCAAGGTCCGTCTAGTCAAGGCTATGGTTTTTCCCGTGGTAATGTATGGATGTGAGAGTTGGACTGTTAAGAAGGCTGATTGCCGAAGAATCGATGCTTTTGAACTGTGGTGTTGGAGAAGACTCTTGAGAGTCCCTTATACTGCAAGGAGATCCAACCAGTCCATTCTAAAGGAGATCAATCCTGGATGTTCATTGGAGGGACTGATGCTAAAGCTGAAACTGCAATACTCTGGCCACCTCTTGAGACGAGTTGACTGACTGGAAAAGACTCTGATGCTGGGAAGTGTTGGGGGCGGGAGGAGAAGGGGACGACGGAGAATGAGATGGCTGGATGGCATCCCTGACTCTGTGGACATGGGTTTGAGTGTACTCCGTGAGTTGGTGATGGACAGGGAGGCCTGGCGTGCTGTGATTCATGGGGTCGTGGAGAGACGGACATGACTGAGCGACTAAACTGAACTGAACTGAACTATGGCTAAGTTTAAGTGATTATATCTTCTCTCTTTGATATTCAAGCATTCTGCATAGTTATGATTTAGCTATGTTTCATTAAACTAGCATAGGGTAATTAGTTTGACTTTTTTACTCAATCTAACAATTGCCTTTTCATTGGAATTTTGAGTCTACTTCACATTCACTACAGATATTTAGATACTTCATTATAAATCTAGCATCTTACTCTGCATTTTCTGTCCCCATGTTGTTCTCTCTTTCTCTACCTATTTCTGTTGTATATAAACCTGATTCATTCCACAGACTTCTTCTCCTTCCAAGATGAGGGCCCTACCTTGGAAGAATGGGAGGGGGCCTCATGCATAGGTTAACCTGGGGAAAGCCCTTTCTTCGGAATGCAGGGAGGGAGTCTAGCGATTTTCTTGCTCCTCTCTGCACCACGCTGTGGGGCTTGGGGAAATGGCTGCCTCATCATCCTCACCCAAGTGAGGGACATTTTTTGCTAAATCTATTTTCATTTTGGAAAATATATATATAAATAAGTAGATTTATATAAAAAATAAAAGGAAAGAACTACAGATATAGTAGATAGATATGTTTACATGTATACTTACACACAAACACACATATATAGGCATATATAAATGTTTATAAATAGGTACAGTTATATACTAACAAAATATTTGTATTATATTATTTTAATGTATTAACCAGATAAAATTTAGGTATTAATGTGTTTATCGCCAATCACAATAATATATTTTACTATTTTGATTATTTTCATTTCTTTCTGAATTTCTTGCTTTTTATCTGAAATTATATTTTTCTGCCTTAAGAAAAATATCTTGAAGTATATTCTTTATTGTGGAATGGATATTTACAATTTCCCTCAGTGTTTTTTTTTTTTTTTTTTCCTTCCTGTAAATGTTTGTATCTTTCATTCTTGAATATTTTTCCTGGTCTGAAGATTATTTTCTCACCACTTTAAACTGTTTGTGCTGTATTAGTTCCATCAAGAGTCAGAGTATTTAAAATTTGTCCCTTCTAAGATAATCTGTGGGCTTCCCTTGTGGCTCAGCTGGTAAAGAATCTGTCTGCAATGCGGGAGACCTGGGTTCAATCCCTGGGTTGGGAAGATCCCCTGGAGAAGGGAAAGGCTACCCACTCCAGTATTCTGGCCTGGAGAATTCCATGGAATGTATAGTCCATGGGGTCACCAAGAGTCGGACACGACTGAGTGACTTTCATTTCATTCAAGATAATCTGTGCTTTGCCTTTGGCTTTTTTAATAATTTTTTTCTCTGTATTTTTTTTTTTACAATTATGCTAAAATGTTCTTAGATATGCTTTTATGCATTTTTAATTAACCTTAGGCTTAGAGCTTCTTGATTCCATAGACTTGTGTCTTCTGATCAGTCTGCATATGACCTATTCTCTATTCTCTCTCTTCTCCCTTTAAGGGGCTCCTACTAAAAGTCAATAAATTATTTGTCAGTTTTTCTCCTCATATTCTCTTTGCTTGTCCTTTTAACTTTTATCATCTATGTTTTTTTTCAAAATCAGCCTATAATTCTAATTTATTTGACATATTTTAAGTTATATCTACATTTAAGTTTTCTAATATGTGGTTGGTAAAGAATTTGCCTGTGATACAAGAGATCCAGGTTCAATTCCCAGACTGGGAAGATCCCCTGGAGTAGGAAATGACAGCCTTTACCACTATTCTTACCTGGAAAACTCCATGGACAGAAGCTCCTGGCGGGCTAAAGTCCATGGGGTTGAAATGAGTTAAACATGACTGAGTACCTAACACAATATATTGTTAAGCTTACCATCTGACATCATAATTTAAATTATTGCCTTTGAATAGACTCATCCAGTCTCTTGTTTTCTTTAATTAACGAATTATTTTTCTGCTGGATCTTGGAGAAAGAAAGACAGTTCCAGAAAACATCTATTTCTGCTTCATTGACTATGCCAAAGCCTTTGACTGTGTGGATCACAATAAACTGTGGAACATTCTGAAAGTCATGAGAATACCAGACCACCTGACCTGCCTCTTGAGAAACCTGTATGCAGGTCAGGAAGCAACAGTTAGAACTGGACATGGAATAACAGACTCATGCCAAATAAGGAAAGGAATACGTCAAGGTTGTATATTGTCACCCTGCTTATTTAACTTATATGCAGAGTACATCATGAGGAACGCTGGGCTGGAAGAAGCACAAGCTGGAATCAAGATTGACGGGAGAAATATCAATAACCTCAGATATGCAGATGACACCACCCTTATGGCAGAAAGTGAAGAGGAACTCAAAGGCCTCTTGATGAAAGTGAAAGAGGAGAGTGAAAATGTCGGCTTGAAGCTCTACATTTAGAAAACAAAGATAATGGCATCTGGTCCCATCACTTCATGGGAAATAGATGGGGAAACAGTGGACACAGTGTCAGACTTTATTTTTTGGGCTCCAAAATCACTGCAGATGCTGATTGCAGCCATGAAATTAAAAGACTCTTACTCCTTGGAAGGAAAGTTATGACCAACCTAGACAGCATATTCAAAAGCAGAGATATTACTTTGCCAACAAAGGTCCGTCTAGTCAAGTCTATGGTTTTTCCCATTGTCATGTATGGATGTCAGAGTTGGACTGTGAAGAAAACTGATCGCCGAAGAAATGATGCTTTTGAACTGTGGTGCTGGAGAAGACTCTTGAGAGTCCCTTCAACTGCAAGGAGATCCAACCAGTCCATTCTGAAGGAGATCCATCCTGGGTTTTCCTTGGAAGGACTGATGCTAAAGCTGAAACTCCAATACTTTGGCCACATCATGCGACGAGTTGACTCACTGGAAAAGAGTCTGATGCTGGGAGGGATTGGGGGTGGGTGGAGACGGGGATGACAGAGAATGAGATGGCTGGATGGCATCACCGACTTGATAGACATGAGTTTGAGTGAACTCCGGGAGTTGGTGATGGACAGGGAGGCCTGGCGTGGTGTGATTCATGGGGTTGCAAACAGTTGGACACCACTGAGCGACTGAACTGAACTGAACTGCATTTTGGACTCTTTTGTTGACCATGATGGCTATTCCATTTCTTCTAAGGGATTCCTGCCCACAATAGTAGATATAATGGTCATCTGAATTGAATTCACCCATTCTAGTCCATTTTAGTTCACTGATTCCTAGAATGTCTACGTTCACTCTTATCATCTCCTGTTTGATCACTTTCAGTTTGCCTTGATTCATGAACCTATCATTCCAGGTTCCTATGCAATATTGCTCTTTACAGCATCGGACCTTGCTTCTATCACCAGTGTATTTGTTTTCCTTTTCCTCCATCCCTTCATTCTTTCTGGAGTTAGTTCTCCACTGATCTCCAGTAGCATACTGGGCACCTACTGACCTGGAGAATTCCTCATTCACTATCCTATCATTTTGTCTTTTGATACTGTTCTTGGGGTTCTCAAGGGAATTATACTGAAGTGGTTTGTCATTCCCTTCATCAGTGGACCACATGCCGTCAGACCTCTCCACCATGACCCGTCCATTTTGGGTGGCCCCACACAGAATGACTTATTTTCATTGCGTTAGACAGGGCTGTGGTCCATATGATCACTTCAACTAGTTTTCTGCGCTTATGATTTCTATGTGTCTGCCCTCTGATGCCCCCTCCCAATACCTACCGTCTTATCTGGGTTTCTCTTGCCTAGGTCATGGGATATCTCTTCACAGCTGCTCCAGCAAAGCACAGCCGCTGTACCTACCTTGGAAGTGGGGTAGCTCCTCTCGGCCATGCTTCTGCGTGTGGTCGGTTGGGCTGAACCTCTGCATCGCCAGAGCCGGCGTCTCTTGTGTCTGCACCATGGTTAAGACCCACCAAAGAGAGAGGGAAAGCTGAGCTGAGCAGCCGAACTGGCCACCAAATTTGTGGGTGACTGAAAGATTTTGTAAGAACAGTCAGTGCTGGAGCAACCTGGGTCCTAGAAACTCTAATCAACCAAAATCACAAAATGTCACATAGTGGTAGTTTTTCTGTGAATGGAATTCACACTAAGAGGGGAAGAAATAAAAAAAGTTAACAGAGAACCACTATTTAGTGAAAGGTGTAGGGGTAATCATGTCTGAATATTTCACAAAATTTGAAGCCACATTTCTGAAAACTGTGTTCCAGCAATAAGACTGAGCTCCACAGCTCTAGAGCTCTAAGGGGTGAAGCCACAAACGTAATCAAGTTCACCTCTCCATATAAAAATGTCACCTCACTTACACATAAACAAGAACAAAGATTACAATCCAATACCACATTTTATGAAAAGTATCTGAAGAGTAACAAGAATAGAAGTCTACAAGACAATGATGCAGCCAGAAAGACAAGACCCCAAAGCAGTTACAGTCTGTACCTAATCTAAAGTGAGCTAAAGATAAATTATAAGAGCAATAAAATGTATGAAAGCGGAACACACATTAAAATTGCAAATATGGAGAGACGCCCGGCTCCCGGCGGCGCAGACGCGAGAGACGCCCGGCTCCCGGCGGCGCAGACGCGAGAGACGCCCGGCTCCCGGCGGCGCAGACGCGAGAGACGCCCGGCTCCCGGCGGCGCAGACGCGAGAGACGCCCGGCTCCCGGCGGCGCAGACGCGAGAGACGCCCGGCTCCCGGCGGCGCAGACGCGAGAGACGCCCGGCTCCCGGCGGCGCAGACGCGAGAGACGCCCGGCTCCCGGCGGCGCAGACGCGAGAGACGCCCGGCTCCCGGCGGCGCAGACGCGAGAGACGCCCGGCTCCCGGCGGCGCAGACGCGAGAGACGCCCGGCTCCCGGCGGCGCAGACGCGAGAGACGCCCGGCTCCCGGCGCAACCGACCACGTGCAGAATCGTGGCTGAGAGGAGCTGCCCCGCGCCCAGGGTTGGGGCGGTGGCCGAGAGGAGCTGTACCACGTCCAGGAGGTGGTGGCTGCTTGGGCACCGGAGGGCCGAGAGGAGCTGATCCACATTCAAAGCAGGAGGGGCGGCCTTGAGGAGATACCCCTCGTCCAAGGTAGGGTACAGCGGCTGCGCCTTGCTGGAGCGGCTGGGAAGGGATACTCCACGACCAGGTGGAATATAGGAATCCAGTGTTCTGGGGAGGAAGGAACTAGACGGCGAGACCACTTTCTTCCCCACAAATTCATCAAAAGAACATTTGAACGTGGAGTAAAGTCCACAAAACCACTTCTGAATACTGGCAGAGGACATCAGGCTCCCAGAAAAGCAGCCCATTGTCTTCTAAAGGAAAGAGAAGAAATCCAGCTCCACCTACCAGAACACTGACACATGCTTCCCTAACCAGGGAACCCGGACAAGTCACCTGTCCAACCCCACACACAGCGAAGAAACTACATAATAAAGAGAACTCCACAAACTGCAAGAAGAGGGAAAGGACACCCCAAGCAAAGCAATATAAGCAAGATGAAGAGGCAGAGAAATACCCAGCAAGTAAAGGAACAAGATAATTGCCCACCAACGCAAACAAAAGAAGAAGATATAGGGAATCTACCTGATAAAGAATTTCGAATTTTGATGGTGAAAATGATTCAAAATCTTGAAAGTAAAATGGAGTTACAGATAAATAACCTGGAGAAAAAGATTGAGAAGATGGAAGAAAGATTTAATAAGGACTTAGAAGAAATAAAAAAGAGTCAATATACAATGAATAATACAATAGATGAGATCAGAAACACTCTGGAGGGAACAAACAGTAGAATAACAGAGGCAGAAGACAGGATAAGCGAACTAGAAGATAGAATTGTAGAAATAAATGAAACAGAGAGGAAAAAAGAAAAACGAATTAAAAGAAATGAGGACAATATTAGAGACCTCTGGGACAATGTTAAACGCTCCAACATTCGAATCATAGGAGTCCCAGAAGAAGAAGACAAAAAGAAAGACCATGAGAGAATACTTGAGGAGATCATAGTTGAAAACTTCCCTAAAATAGGGAAAGAAATAATCACCCAAGTCCAAGAAATCCAGAGAGTCCCCAACAGGATAAACCCAAGGCGAAATACTCCAAGACACATATTAATCAAATTAACAAAGATCAAACACAAAGAACAAATATTAAAAGCAGCAAGGGAAAAGCAGCAAATAACACTCAAGGGGATCCCCATAAGGATAACAGCTGATCTTTCAACAGAAACTCTTCAGGCCAGAAGGGAGTGGCAAGATATACTTAAAGTGATGAAAGAAAATAACCTACAGCCCAGATTACTATACCCAGCAAGGATCTCATTCAAATATGAAGGAGAAATCAAAAGTTTTACAGACAAGCAAAAGCTGAGGGAATTCAGCATCACCAAACCAGCTCTCCAACAAATGCTAAAGGATCTTCTATAGACAGGAATCACAGAAAGAGTGTATAAACTTGAACCCAAAGCAATAAAGAAAATGGCTACGGGATCGTACTTTTCAATAATTACCTTAAACGTAAATGGGTTGAATGCCCCAACCAAAAGACAAAGGCTGGCTGAATGGTTACAAAAACAAGACCCCCATATATGTTGTCTGCAAGAGACCCACCTCAAAACGAGGGATGCATACAGACTGAAAGTGAAGGGCTGGAAAAAGATAGTCCATGCAAATAGAGACCAAAGGAAAGCAGGAGTAGCAATACTCATATCAGATAAAATAGACTTTAAAACAAAGGCTGTGAAACGAGACAAAGAAGGAAACTACATAATGATCAAAGGATCAATCCAAGAAGAAGATATAACAATTATAAATATTTATGCACCTAACATAGGAGCACCGCAATATGTAAGACAATTACTAACAAGTATGAAAGGGGAAATTAACAATAACACAATAATAGTGGGAGATTTTAACACCCCACTTACATCTATGGATAGATCAACTAAACAGAAAATTAACAAGGAAACACAATCTTTAAATGATATAATAGAACAGTTAGACCTAATAGATATCTATAGGACATTTCACCCCAAAACAATGAATTTCACCTTTTTCTCAAGCGCACACGGAACCTTTTCCAGGATAGATCACATCCTGGGACATAAATCTAGCCTAGGTAAATTCAAAAAAATTGAAATTATTCCAAGCATCTTTTCTGACCACAATGCAGTAAGATTAGATCTCAATTACAGGAGAATAACTATTAAAAGTGCCAACATATGGAGACTGAACAACACGCTGCTGAATAATGAACAAATCATAGAAGAAATCAAAAGAGACATCAAAATATGCATAGAAATGAATGAAAATGAAAACACAACAACCCAAAACCTCTGGGACACTGTAAAAGCAGTGCTAAGGGGGAAGTTCATAGCAATACAGGCACACCTCAAGAAACAAGAAAAAAGTCAACTAAATAACCTAACTCTACATCTAAAGCAACTAGAAAAGGAAGAAATGAAGAACCCCAGGGTCAGTAGAAGGAAAGAAATCATAAAAATTAGGGCAGAGATAAATGCAAAAGAAACAAAAGAGACCATAGCAAAAATCAACAAAGCCAAAAGCTGGTTCTTTGAGAAGGTGAATAAAATTGACAAACCACTAGCCAGACTCATCAAGAAACAAAGGGAGAAGAAACAAATCAATAAAATTAGAAATGAAAATGAAGAGATCACAACTGACAACACAGAAATACAAAGGATTATTAGAGAATACTATCAGCAATTATATGGCAATAAAATGAATAACCTGGAAGAAATGGACAAATTCCTAGAAAAGTACAACTTTCCAAAACTGAACCAGGAAGAAATAGAAAATCTGAACAAACCTATCACAAGCACGGAAATTGAAACTGTAATCAAAAATCTCCCAGCAAACAAAAGCCCAGGTCCAGACGGCTTCACACCTGAATTCTACCAAAAATTTAGAGAAGAGCTAACACCTATTCTACTCAAACTCTTCCAGAAAATAGCTGAGGAAGGGAAACTTCCAAACTCATTCTATGAGGCCACCATCACCCTAATCCCAAAACCTGGTAAAGACCCCACAAAAAAAGAAAACTATAGGCCAATATCACTGATGAACATAGATGCAAAAATCCTTAACAAAATTCTAGCAGTCAGAATCCAACAACACATTAAGAAGATCATACATCATGACCAAGTGGGCTTTATCCCAGGAATGCAAGGATTCTTCAATATCCGCAAATCAATCAACGTAATACACCACATTAACAAACTGAAAAATAAAAATCATATGATTATCTCAATAGATGCAGAGAAAGCCTTCGACAAAATTCAACATCCATTTTTGATAAAAACCCTCCAGAAAGTGGGAATTGAAGGGACATACCTCAACATAATAAAAGCTATATATGACAAACCCACAGCAAACATTATCCTCAATGGTGAAAAACTGAAAGCATTTCCCCTAAAGTCAGGAACAAGACAAGGGTGCCCACTCTCACCACTACTATTCAACATGGTTCTGGAAGTTTTGGCCACAGCAATCAGAGCAGAAAAAGACATAAAAGGAATACAAATTGGAAAAGAAGAAGTAAAGCTTTCACTGTTCGCTGATGACATGATCCTCTACACAGAAAACCCTAAAGACTCTACCAGAAAACTACTAGAGCTAATCAATGATTACAGTAAAGTTGCAGGATATAAAATCAACACACAGAAATCCCTTGCATTCCTATACACTAATAATGAGAAAATAGAAAGAGAAATTAAGGAAACTATTCCATTCACTGTTGCAACGAAAACAATTAAATACTTAGGAATATATCTACCTAAGGAAACAAAAGACTTGTACATAGAAAACTATAAAACACTAGTGAAAGTAATCAAAGAGGACACTAATAGATGGAGAAATATACCGTGTTCGTGGATTGGAAGAATAAATATTGTAAAAATGAGTATACTACCCAAAGTAATTTATACATTCAATGCAATCCCTATCAAGCTACCAACAATATTTTTCACAGAACTAGAACAAATAATCTCACAATTTGTATGGAAATACAAAAAACCTCGAATAGCTAAAGCAATTTTGAGGAAGAAGAATGGAACTGGGGGAATTAACCTGCCAGACTTCAGGCTCTATTACAAAGCCACAGTCATCAAGACAGTATGGTACTGGCATAAAGACAGAAATATAGATCAATGGAACAAAATAGAAAGCCCAGAGATAAACCCACGCTCCTATGGACACCTTATCTTCGACAAAGGAGGCAAGAATATAAAATGGAGAAAAGACAGTCTCTTTAACAAGTGGTGCTGGGAAAACTGGTCAGCCACTTGTAAAAGAATGAAACTAGAACACTTCCTAACACCATACACCAAAATAAACTCAAAATGGATTAAAGATCTAAATGTAAGACCAGAAACTATAAAACTCCTAGAGGAGAACGTAGGCAAAACACTCTCCGACATAAATCACAGCAGGATCCTCCAAGACCCACCTCCCAGAATATTGGAAATAAAAGCAAAAATAAACAAATGGGACCTAATTAAAATCAAAAGCTTCTGCACAGCAAAGGAAACTCTAAGCAAGGTGAAAAGACAGCCTTCAGAATGGGAGAAAATAATAGCAAATGAAGCAACTGATAAAGGATTAATCTCCAAATTATACAAGCAGCTCCTGCAGCTTAATTCCAGAAAACTAAGTGACCCAATCAAAAAATGGGCCAAAGAACTAAACAGACATTTCTCCAAAGAAGACATAAAGATGGCTAACAAACACATGAAAAAATGCTCAACATCCCTCATAATCAGAGAAATGCAAATCAAAACCACAATGAGATACCATTTCACACCAGTCAGAATGGCTGCTATCCAAAAGTCTACATGCAATAAATGCTGGAGAGGGTGTGGAGAGAAGGGAACCCTCTTACACTGTTGGTGGGAATGCAGACTGGTACAGCCACTATGGAGAACAGTGTGGAGATTCCTCAGAAAACTGGAAATAGAACTGCCATATGATCCAGCGATCGCACTCCTGGGCATACACACCGAGGAAACCAGAATTGAAAGAGACACATGTACTCCAGTGTTCATTGCAGCCCTGTTTATAATAGCCAGGACATGGAAGCAACCTAGATGTCCATCTGCAGATGAATGGATAAGAAAGCTTTGGTACATATACACAATGGAGTATTTTTCAGCCATCAAAAAGAATGCATTTGAATCAGTTTTAATGAGGTGGATGAAATTGGAGCCAATTATACAGAGTGAAGTAAGCCAGAAAGAAGAACATCAATACCGTATATTAACGCATATATATGGAATTTAGAAAAATGGTAACCTGAACCCTGTATAAGAGACTGCAAAAGAGACATAGGCATTTAGAACAGTCTTTGGGACTCTGTGGGAGAGGGTGAAGGTGGAATGATTGGGGAGAATGGAATTGTAGCATGTATATTATCATAAGTGACCAGTCCAGGTTCGACGCATAATTTTTCCTCTGTTCATTTCTTTGCATTTGTGCTTTTTTAATAAAAATACTTTTAACTGTAAAGAAAAAAAAATTATAAAAAAAATAAATAAATAAATAAATTTTGAGAAAGTCACAAAAAAATAAATAAAATAAAATAAAATAATTTAAAAAAAAAAGAAAATAATATGTATTGATCAAATTCTTTGACTTAAGTATACCTCTTTACAATGTTCTAGGTAATTCAACCTTGTGCATTAAATGTATCAAATAAAGATCTGAAAAAAAAATAAAATAAAATAAAACACCAAAAAAAAAAAAATAAAATAAAATAAAATAAAATTGCAAATATGCGCTCAGAAGTAAAAATGACTGGAGGAAAGGGAGATTTAAAAAGAAAGGTGGCAGACAGAGGAATAATTACTAAATGAAATAAACAAAAATCATCAGTGTAAATAATATCAAATTAGAAAGAGCACAAGAGAGAATTAACACCGGGAATAATGCCATAAGAGAAATAAAATATGGATAAAAATGATTTGACTGAAAATGATACCATGCAAGACAGCATTATATGTGACAGGACACAAAGAAGGAAACTAAAGGAATAGAATGAATAAAAAGGCAAAAGTTATAATTCAAGAAAACTCTCCTGAAATTTCCCTGGTGGCTCAGAGGGTAAAGCGTCTGCCTGCAATGTGGGAGACCCGGGTTCGATCCCTGGGTCAGGAAGACCCCCTGGAGAATGGCAACCCACTCCGGTACTGTTGTTTGGAAAATTTCATGGACGGAGAAGCCTGGTAGGTTACCGTCCATGGGGTCCAAAGAGTTGGACACGACTGAGAGACTTCACTTTCACTTTCTCCTGAAAGAAAGCCAATTTGAAATTCAGCATTTAAAGAGCACACGACACTCTTGGGAAAATCCCCTATGAGAGGCCAATGCCGAAACATATTTTAGTAAAATTTTTAAATTCTACATAGAAAAACATATATATATATATATATATATATATATATATATATATATATATATATATATATGTTTATGTGTATATATATCCTCCAAGCATCTGGAGGAAAGGACTAAGTTGCTTTCAATTAGAGAGTCCAGGTAATTTATCATACATACTAAGAGAATTTTGAGAAAGGATACTAATAAAGATTGCAATGGACACATACTGTAAACCAAGAATATTTTAGCTGAGAGAACATTTGATCATTCCATTTATAAAATGCAGAAAATTAAACTGACATCAAACTCTTCGACAGACGTAGATTTTTCATACCCATAGAGATAATAGAGTAGATTTAAGTTAATCAGAAAAAGAAAATGGTAACCAAAGGTTTTATGTATGTGACCAAACAGACCTTCAGACTGCCAGGAAAGTTGTAATCAACCTGAGGAAGCTCATGTTTCCCCTTGATTTGACTCCTATATACCAAAAGATCTATACAAGAAAGACAAGACAGTTCACATAGACTAGAAGGAACTTAACCAACACCACAGATTTTGCAGGTATATATCAAAATTGCAATAAAAATAGCAGAGAATAGCTCTTATTTTCTGGCTTATGTGAAATTTTCCATAGTTTGAGCAACAAAGAAAATCTTAATAAATTATAAAGAACAGAAATAATCCAAACATTGTCTTAGCATAACCTGTTACTGTAATTATTAATAATTTAAATAAAATGCATTTTCTTAGAAATTAAAAGAGCTATTTTAATTTTGATATAATCCCAAATTGTAGATTTTTCGGAGAATAATATAAATAAACATGATATGTCAAATATATGTAATAAAATTCAGTTCAGTTCAGTTCAGTTCAGTTCAATCGCTCAGTCGTGTCCGACTCTCCCAGATCCCATGAATCACAGCACGCTTGGCCTCCCTGTCCATCACCAACTCCAGGAGTTCACTCAAACTCATGTCCACAGACTCAGTGATGCCATCCAGCCATCTCATTCTCGGTCGTCCCCTTCTCCACCCGCCCCCAACCTTTCCTAACATCAGAGTCTTTTCCAGTGAGTCAACTCGTCGCGTGAGGTGGCCAAAGTATTGGAGCTTCAGCTTTAGCATCAGTCCTTCCAATGAACACCCAGGATTGATCTTCTTTAGAATGGACTGGTTGGATCTCCTTGCAGTACAAGGGACCTTCAAGAGTCTTCTCCAACACCGCAGTTCAAAAGCATCAATTCTTCGGCGATTGAGTGCGTATAAAAAAGATTAAAAATAAAGAACCAAACCCGACAGTAAGAAAAATAATAGCAAAAGAAAGCATGAGGAATAAACTGATTAAAAAATAAAAAAACAACAAATAGAAGCATTATTCTTGTTGTTCAGTTACTTAGTTGTGTCCAACTTTTTGTGACCCCACGGACTGTAGCCCACAAGGCTTCTTGTCGGTGGGGTTTTCTAGTCAAGAATACTGGAGTAGATTGTCATTTCCTTCTCCAGGGTATCTTCCTGGACCAAGGATTAAACCGGCATCTCCTGCATTGGCAGATTGTTTATCACTGAGCCACTAAGAAAGCTCCAAAAACATAATAAAATAGAATAAAAAAATAGTGTAACTAAGAAGTTAATACTGGTTTGAAAAAAAATTAAGTAGTAATGAGATTATATAAATACCCTAAATTTGATATAACAAGGGAAAATAGTTTAAAAAACTTACAATATATTGAAAAATTGAGACTTTTTCCACAATGTATGCTTTTCTGAACATGCACAATTTATAAAAATATATTCCATGAGAAACAGATTTCAATTAACACAGAGGAAATTGAGAAAATGGTTAAAGAGTTTCCTCATAGAGCCAGCATGACTCAATCACTTCTACAGGGAATTCTATTAAATCTGCAAAGATTAGATAAGCAGAGTAAGAAGAAGAAAATTTTCCAAACTACTTTGAAGTGGGTATAGGAAACATGATCCTCAAACTGAAACATTTTTCAGTTTTGAATATTGATACAAAATATTAAATAACAGATGGAATGCTTTAAAATTAAGCAAAATTATCTCATATGGCTCATATCAGAAATTCAAGATAGCTTAATTGCAGAAATCCCATTATGGAACATTTGATGTTAATATTGGCAGGACAAAAGCTATGCAGTTATCTCCAGATATTAGGTAAATTTTAGCATGCTTTTGTTGATCCATTATTTAAACATTTCCATGTTTTTATATATGGAACGTTGTCTTTTATGAGTACTCTCTGAGTTAGGTTTGTTTTATTTTTTTTTGTTGAGATTGTGCCTCTTGCTGGTTTTATATGTTTGCTTTTATTGTAGTTACTTATGTTCTTGACATTTCCCACTATGTCACTTCTTTCACTTGTTCAATTTCTGCTTTACCTTTCCCTTCCATTAGATTAGTTACATATTTACATAGCTTCCCCTCTGCTCCTCTTTATGGTTTAGTAGCTTTAAATTCTATACATATTCTTTCACTTGTTAACCTATAATTTATAGTCAAAATATTTATCTTCAAAAGTTCTCATCATTTTAAAAATTTTTGTTGCTTGTTTTTTAATTCAAAAGGACACGTGTACCCCGGTGTTCACTACAGCACTATTTACAATAGTCAGGACGTATAAACAACTTAAACGTCAAACCACAGATGAATGGATAAAGAAGATGTGGTACATATAATAGAATAATAACCAACCATTAAAATAAATAAAATAGGATTTTCACTTTCATCAAGAGGCTTTTTAGTTCCTCTTCACTTTCTGCCATAAAGGTGGTATCATCTGCATATCTGAAGTTATTGATATTTCTCCTGACAATCTTGATTCCAGCTTGTGCTTCTTTCAGCCCAGGGTTTCTCATGATGTACTCTGCTATAAGTTAAATAAGCAGGGTGACAACATACAGCCTTGACATATATCTTTTCCTATTTGGAACCAGTCTGTTGTTCCATGTCCATTTCTAAATGTTTCTTCCTGAAATGCATACAGGTTTCTTAAGAGGCATGTCAGATGGTCTGGTATTCCCAACTCTTTAAGAATTTTCCAGTTTATTGTGATCCACACAGTCAAAGGCTTTGGCATAGTCATGGGAAATAGATGCGGAAACAGTGTCAGACTTATTTTGGGGGGCCTCCAAAATCACTGCAGATGGTGATTGCAGACATGAAATTAAAAGACACTTACTCCTTGGAAGGAAAGTTATGACCAACCTAGATAGCATATTTAAAAGCAGAGACATAACTTTGCCAACGAAGGTCCGTCTAGTCAAAGCTATGGTTTTTCCAGTAGTCATGTATGGATGTGAGAGTTGGACCGTGAAGAAAGCTGAGCGCTGAATAATTGATACCTTAGAACTGTGGTGTTGGAGAAGACTCTTCAGAGTCCCTTGGACTGCAAGAAGATCCAACCAGTCCATTCTAAAGGAGATCAGTCCTGGGTGTTCATTGTAAGGACTGATGCTAAAGCTGAAACTCCAATACTTTGGCTACCTCATGTGAAGAGCTGACTCATTGGAAAAGCCCCTAATGCTGGGAAGGATTGGGGGCAGGAGGAGAAGGGTATGACAGAGGATGAGATGGTTGGATGGCATCACTGACTCGATGGACATGAGTTTGAGTAAACTCCAGGAGTTGGTGATGGACAGGGAGGCCTGGCGTGCTGTGATTCATAGGGTCACAAAGAGTTGGACACGACTGAGCGACTGAACTGAACTGATAGAGAGATGGATTACCCTAGAGTTTGTCACACAGAGAAAATTAAGTCAGAAAGAGAAAAACAAATATATATCAATTCATATACATGAAACCTCAATTGTTTTTGATCTGCAGTCTTAACAGAAATTTTGAGATTCTTCTACCAGACTCAGAGGTGGATGTTCAGCTTTTTTCTTATAAGTATTATGTCCATTTGTTGCTGTTGTTCAGTTACTAATCCATGTTCGATTCTTGGTAACTCCATGGACAGTAGCATTCCAGGCTCCTTTATTTCTTCACTATCTCCCAGAGTTTGCCCAAATTAATGTCCGTGGAGCTAGTGATAGTATCTAACTATACCAGGCTTCCCTGGTGGCTCAGACAGTAAAGAATTCGCCTGCCATGAAGGAGACCTCGGTTCAGCCCCTGGGTTGGGAAGATCTCCTGGAGGAGGGCATGGTAACCCACTCCAGTATTCTTGCCTTGAGAATCCCCATGCATGGATGAGTCTGGCAGGCTACACTCCATGGGGTTGCAAAGCATTGAACATGACTATCGACTGAGCACACACAACTATCTCATCCTCTCATGCCCCCTTTCTCCTTTCATCCCAGCATCAGGGTCTTTACAAAGAGTCGAATCTTCCATCAGGTGGCTGAAGTATTGGAGATTCACTTTCAGCAGCAGTCTTTCCAATGAATATTCAGGACTGGTTTCCTTTAGCATTGACTGGTTTGGTCTCCTTGCAGTCCAAGGGACTCTCAAGAGTTCTCCAGGATCACAGTTCGAAAGCATCAATACTTCGGTGCTCAGTTATCTTTATGGATCAACTCACACATCTGTACATGACTACTGGGACAACAATAGCTCTGACTATACAGACCATTGTTGGAAAAGTGTTGTCTCTGTTTTTTAATATGTTGTTTATATTTGGCATAGCTTCCCTTCCAGGTTGCAAATGGCTTTTATTTTCTTGGCTTCAGTCAGAGTCTGCAGTGATTTTGGATCCCGAGAAAATAAAGTCTGTCACTGCTTCCATATTTCCCTCTTATATTTGCCATGAAGTGATGAGACCAGACACCATGATCTTAGCTTTTCTAATGTTGAGTTTCAATCCACTTTTTCACTGTTCTCTTTCACCCTCATCAAAAGGCTCTTTAGTTTCTCTTCACTTTCTGCCATTAGAGTGATGTCATCTGCCTATCTGAGGTTGTTGATACTTTTCCAGGCAATCTTGACTTCAGCTTGTGATTCATCCAGCACAGCATTTCACATGATGCACTCTGCATATAAGTTAAAGAAGCAGGATGACAATATGCAGCCTTGTTGTACTCCTTCCCCAATTTGGAACCAGTCAGTTGTTCCAGATCTAGTTCAAACTGTTTCTCAGATAAAGGCAAGGTGGTCTGTATTTCCATCTCTTTAAGAATTTTCCGTAATTTGTTGTGAACTACATAAAGATTTTAGTTTAGTCAATGAAGCAGTAGATGTTTTTCTGGGATTATCTCTATGATCCAACAAATATTGTCAATTTGATCTCTGATTCCTCCACTTTTTCTAAACCCAGTTTGAACATCTCGGTTTGTACAGTTCACGTACTGCTGAAGCTTAGCTTGAAGGATTTTCAGCATAATCTTGCTAATGAGTACAATTGTACAGTAGTGTGAACATTCTTTAACATTGGCCTTCTTTGGGAATGAAAACTCACCTTTCCCAGTCCTGTGGCCACTGCTCTTTTCCGAGTTTGCTGACATATTGATTGCAGCACTAAAGCAGCATTATCTTTTAGGATTTTAAATAACTTAGATGAAATCCTGTCACCTCCACTAGTTTTGGTTGTAGTGATTCTTCCTAAGGCTCTCTTGACTTCACACTCCAGAAGGTCTGGCTCTAGGTGAGTAACCACACAATAGTGGTTATCTGAGTCATTAAGACCTTTTTTGTACAGATTTTCTGTGTATTCTTGCCACCTCTTTTTAATCTCTTCTGCTTCTGTTTCTTGCTGTTTCTGACCTTTATTGTGCCCATCCTTGCATGAAATTTTCCCTTGATATCTCCATTTTTCTTGAAGAGATCTCTAGTCTTTCCTTTTGTATTCTTTTCCTCTATTCTTTTGCATTGCTTATTTAAGAAGGCCTTCTTATCTCTCCTTGCTATTCTCTGGAAGTCTGCATTCAGTTGTGTATATATTTCCCTTTCTCCCTTGTCTTTTGCTTCTCTTTTTTCCTCAGCTATTTGCAAAGCTTGCTCTGACAACTTTGATTGGTGCACTTATTTTTCTTTGGGATGGTTTTGTTCACTGCCTCCTGTACAGTGTTACAAACCTCTGTCCTTAGTTCTTCAGGCACTTTTTGTAACAGATTAAATACCTTGAATCTATTTGTCACCTCCACCATATAATCACAAGGAATTTGAATTAGATCATACCTGAAAGACCTAGTGGTTTTCCCTTTCCTCCATTTAGCTTGAAGTTTTCCATAAGAAGCTCATGATCTGAGCCACAGTTATTTCTAGGTCTTGTTTTTGCTAATTTTATAGAGCTTCTCCATCTTTGTCTGCAAATAACATAATCAGTTTGATTTGAGTATTGAACATCTGGTGATGTCCATTTGTAGAACCATCTCTTGTACTGGAAAAGGGTAGAAAAGAGTGTTTGCTTTGACCAGTGTGTTATTTTGACAAAACTCTTAGCCTTTTTCTTGTTTCATTTTGTACTTCTAGCCAAACTTCCTTTTTATTGTGGGTATTTCTTAACTTTCTGCTTTTGCATTCCAATCCCCTGTGATGAAAAGGGCTTTTTTTGGTGTTAGTGCTAGAAGGTGTTGTTGGTTTTCATAGAACCAGTCAACTTCAGCTTCATCATCAGTGATAGGGGCATATTCTTCAATTAGTGTGATGTTGAATGGTTTTCCTTGGAAATGAAATGACATCTTTGTGTCACATTTGAGGTTGCACCTAAGTATTGCATTTTGGACTCTTCTGTTGGTTATGAGGTATACTCTATTTCTTCTAAGGGATTCTTGCCTAGAGTAGTAGATATAGTTGTCATCTGAATTCAATTTGTCCATTCCTGTCCATTTTAGTTCGCTGATTCCTAAGATGTCCATGTTCAATCATGAGTACTCCTTCATGACCACATCCAGTTTACCTTGATGAATGGACCTAACACTCCAGGTGCCTGTGCAATATTGTTTTTATAGCATTGCATTTTGCTTACCACCAAACACATCCACAACTTAGTTTTGCTTCTGCTTTGTCCCAACCATTTCATTCTTTCTGGAACTATTAATTGTCCTCTGTTCTTCCCCAGGAATATATTGACTGAGGTCATATATATTGACAATATACAATACATCTGACCAGTGTAGCTCATCTTCTGGTGTGATATATTTTTGCCTTTTCATACTGTCTATAGGGTTCTTCAGGAGTGGGTTGCCATTTCCTCCTCCAATGACCGTGGATTTTTAGAACTCTTCACTATGACCTGTCTGTCTTGGGTGGTCCTGCATGGCATGGTTCATAGCTTCATTGTGTTATGCAAGCCCCTTTGCACATATGGCCTCAAATCAATATTCTTCAGCTAAGACTACATTTACAACCTCGCTATCTGACTGGTTTCTTTATCTTCTACAATTCTTGACCCCAAGTTGAATCTACTTTCCTTTCAGTCGTGCTTTGCTGTATAGTACTTTTAGCAATTTCTGATCTTGTCTTCAAACTAAACTCATTCAAATGATGCTGTTTAAAAATTTCTTTGCTTGTCTTTTGCATCTCATTTCTTAAAAATTAGGAGATCTATTTGAAGATCATGAGTGACATTATTCTTTAGGGATTTTTAAATCAATAATTTGTGAGAAATAAATTCACTATCTAAAATATCCTTATTTCACCTTTTTTCTTGAATGTGGTTCATTTTGATATAGAATTCCAGTACATTTACAATTTTTCTTCAGAAATTTTAACTCATTAAAATCCATCATTGCTAATGAGAACCTTTTGTAAATATTAGAATTCTTCCATGAGTAATATTCATTTCCTCCTGCTATGATGATAATTTCCTGGTTTCTGATGCCAAGAACCTTTATGGTATCGTGTCTAGAAGTTGATAAGTGTATTCCTTATCCTACTGGAGACTGATATGAGAAATTACTTTCAACACTGGGAAGATTTTGCCATCATCAATTTTTAATTAAACTATTTTTTCCCCTTCTTCCCCCAGTTTCTTTCTGTATAGATATCCAGGACCTCTTTTCCCCACTCTATTTACTTTTCTCTTAATATCTTTTTAATAAGTCATTGCCGCTGCTGCTGCTAAGTTGCTTCAGTCGTGTCCAACTCTGTGCGGCCTTATAGACAGCAGCCCACTAGGCTCCTCTGTCCCTGGGATTCTCCAGGCAAGAACACTGGAGTGGGTTGCCATTTCCTTCTCCAATGTGTGAAAGTGAAAAGTGAAAATGAAGTCGCTCAGTCGTGTCCGACTCTTCGCGACCCCATGGACTGCAGCCTACCGGGCTCCTCCACCCATGGGATTTTCCAGGCAAGAGTACTAGAGTGGGGTGCCATCGCCTTCTCCAAATAAGTCATTATTTCTCTGCAATTTACTTGTATGATTTACATATATTTTCTTTTTAAAGCTATATAAGTTGCTATTTCAGAGAAGGCAATGGCACGCCACTCCAGTACTCTTGCCTAGAAAATCGCATGGACGGAGGAGCCTGGTGGGCTGCAGTCAATGGGGTCGCGAAGAGTCGGACATGACTGAGCGACTTCACTTTCACTTTTCACTTTCACACATTGGAGAAGGAAATGGCAACCCACTCCAGTGTTCTTGCCTGGAGATTCCCAGGGACAGCAGAGCCTGGTCGGCTGCCGTCTATGGGGTCGCATAGAGTCGGACACGACTGAAGCTACTTAGCAGCAGCAGCAGCAGCATCAAGTTGCTATTTATTTATTTAAATTTTTATTTGATCATACCATTTTTATTTATTTATTTTTAAAATTTATTTATTTTAATTGGAGGCTAATTACTTTACATTATTGTATTGGTTTTGTTAAGTATAGTCAGTTTCTACTGTACAGCAAAGTGAATCCATTAAACATATACATATATTCACTTGTTTTAGATTCTTTTACGGTATCGGCCTTTACACAGTGTTGAATAGAGCACCCCATCGCATACAGTGGGTTCTTATTAGTTATCTATTTTATGTATAGTAGTGTGTATATGCCATTCCCAATCTCCCAATTTATTCTTCCTCTTCCTTCCCCCCTGGTAGCTGTAAGTTCATTTTCTACATCTGTGACTGTACTTCTGTTTTGTAGATAAGTTCATATGTTTTTTTTTTTTTAATTCCACATATAATCAATATCACATGATGTTTATTTTTCTGTGTCTGACTCACTTCACTGTGCATATTTAAGTTATTCTATTTCATACAAAAAAGTATCCATTCTTTTTTAGTTTCCATGATTATACTAGTTTGCTAAGGCTGTCATCATGAAGTAACCAAAACTGAGCATTTTGAACACCAGGAATTTATCATCTCACCATTCAGAGGTTGAAGTGTCTGTAAAGCCTGCTCCCTGAGAAATTTCTGATCCAACCTCTCTCCTGGCTCCTCACAGTACTCTTGGCTTGTAGCAGCATCACTCCAGACTCCTTATGGTGTTATCCCTGTGTGGGGCTCTGTGTTCAAGTTTCCCCTTGTTATAAGGACACCAGTCACATTTGATTAGAATCCCACCCTACTCTAATATTTGCTTCATCTTAACTGATTATGTTTGCAATGACCCCATTTTCAAATAAAGACTATTCTGAAGTACTGGAATACTTATGCCTTCAGTTATGAATTTGGGGGACCTAATTTAACCTATAACAATGACCATAGTGTGTGTGTATGTGCATGTGTGTTGCCATAAAAAGAAACTTTATCTTTTTTCTCTGGATTTAAGTTATACATTTGTTTTCAGAGTCTGGAGATAATCTTTCCTTATGTCTGAGTTAAAAAATGTATTTTATATGTACTTTATTTCATCAAGATTTAAAAAAAAATCTGTGCTTTAAGCACAGCTGGAAAAATGGGCTGGTTACCTTCAATATCATATTAGCCTTAAACTGTTCCTAACAGCATGTTCTTTGGTTAATGATTGCCAGTTCTTTTGTTTTTACATTGAAAATTTTGACTTTTGATATTTGTTTTTAATAAATTTATTTAGATCAGTGATTCTCCAAGTGGTCATGTTTTCCCTATGGCTAAATTTGGTAAGTTACTTTATAATCTATTCTCCCAGTGACAAAAACTACCAATGTATTTACTGGGTATAGATATGGAGTGCTATGTGACCCATGGTGTTAGATAAATTCTTGCCCATGAAGAATTTTCATGCATCCCACATGAAAATAACATGTAAAAATAAAATTTTATAACAATAAAATACCTCACAAAACATTTTATATTATCTTCAACTCAATATCCATTTTAGTTATCAAATTATATTTTGGAAGTATTGATTATACAGTGTCCAGGTATGCATTATACATGGATTATTGAAAAAAAAAATTTTTGTTTGGAACTTTTCCAAAAATTTGCTAATTTAGAAAGTTATGTCAAGTAAGTAGTAGAATACCAGTGAAACTCTTTTGTACTGGTCATCATTTTTGTGTCACATTTGTGATTGTTCTATATATAAGACTTCTCTCATATAATCAAAGTTAAGCACTGACACTCAATTGACTAATTTATTTTTATATCTATGTGCACAGTTGTTACTCCGCTAAAACATTATTTTTATTTTTTTTTCAATTTATTTTATTGGAGGCAAATTACCTTACATTAATATATTGGTTGGTTTTGCCATACATTGACACGAATCCACCCCGGGTGTACATGTGTTCCCTTTCTTGGACCCCCCTCCCACCTCCCTCTTCCCCATATCCTCCCTCCATGTCATCCCCATGCACCAGTCCCAAGCATCCTGTATCATGCGTCAAACCTGGACTGGTGATTCATTTCACATATGATAATATACATGCTACAATGCCGTTCTCCCCAATCATTCCACCTTCACCCTCTCCCACAGAGTCCCAAAGACTGTTCTATATACCTATGTCTCTTTTGCAGTCTCGTATACAGGGTTAAGGTTACCATCTTTCTAAATTCCATATATATCCGTTATTATACTGTATTGATGTTTTTCTTTCTGGCTTACTTCACTCTGTATAATAGGCTCCAATTTCATCCACCTCATTAAAGCTGATTCAAATGCATTCCTTTTGATGGCTGAAAATACTCCATTGTGTATATGTACCAAAGCTTTCTTATCCATTCATCTGCAGATGGACATTTAGGTTGCTTCCATGTCTTGGCTACTATAAACAGTGCTGCAATGAACATTGGAGTACTTGTGTCTCTTTCAATTCTGGTTTCCTCGGTGTGTATGCCCAGGAGTATGATTGCTGGATCATATGGCAGTTCTATTTCCAGTTTTTTGAGGAATCTCCACAGTGTTCTCCATAGTGGCTGTACTAGTTTGCATTCCCACCAACAGTGTAAGAGGGTTCCCTTTTCTCGACACCCTCTCCAGCATTTATTGCATGTAGACTTTTGGATAGCAGCCATTCTGACTGGTGTGAAATGGTATCTCATTGTGGTTTTGATTTGCATTTCTCTGATTATGAGGGATGTTGAGCATTTTTTCATGTGTTTGTTAACCATCTTTATGTCTTCTTTGGAGAAATGTCTGTTTAGTTCTTTGGCCAATTTTTTGATTGGGTCACTTATTTTTCTGGAATTGAGCTGTAGGAGCTGCTTGTATATTTTGGAGATTAATCCTTTATCCGTTGCTTCATTTGCTATTATTTTCTCCCATTCTGAAGGCTGTCTTTTCACCTTGCTTATAGTTTCCTTTCCTGTGCAGAAGCTTTTGATTTTAATTAGGTCCCATTTGTTTATTTTTGCTTTTATTTCCAATATTCTGGGAGGTGGGTCTTGGAGGATCCTGCATTGATTTATGTCAGAGAGTGTTTTGCCTACATTCTCCTCTAGGAGTTTTATAGAATCTGGTCTTACATTTAGCTCTCTAATCCATTTTGAGTTTATTTTGGTGTATGGTGTTAGGAAGTGTTCTAGTTTCATTCTTTTACAAGTGGCTGACCAGTTTTCCCAGCACCACTTGTTAAAGAGACTGTCTTTTCTCCACTTTATGTTCTTGCCTCCTTTGTCAAAGACGAGGTGTCCATAGGTGCATGGATTTATCTCTGGGCTTTCTATTTTGTTCCATTGATCTATATTTCTGTCTTTATGCCAGTACCATACTGTCTTGATAACTGTGGCTTTTTAGTAGAACCTGAAGTCTGGCAAGTTAATTCATGCAGTTTCATTATTTATCCCAGGAATGCAAGGATTTTTCAATATCTGCAAATCAATCAACGTAATACACCACATTAAAAAACTGAAAAAAAAATCATATGATTATCTCAATAGATGCAGAGAAAGCCTTTGACAAAATACAACATCCATTTATGATAAAAACCGTCCAGAAAGTGGGAATAGAAGGGACATATCTCAACATAATAAAAGCTATATATGACAAACCCGCAGCAAACATTATCCTCAATAGTGAAAAACTGAAAGCATTTCCCCTAAAGTCAGGAACAAGACAAGGGTGCCCACTCTCACCACTACTATTCAACATAGTTCTGGAAGTTTTGGCTACAGCAATCAGAGCAGAAAAAGACATAAAAAGAATACAAATTGGAAAAGAAGAAGTAAAACTTTCACTATTCGCTGATGACATGATCCTCTACACAGAAAACCCTAAAGACTCTACCAGAAAACTACTAGAGCTAATCAATGAATACAGTAAAGTTGCAGGATATAAAATCAACACACAGAAATCCCTTGCATTCCTATACACTAATAATGAGAAAATAGAAAGAGAAATTAAGGAAACTATTCCATTCACTGTTGCAACGAAAAGAATTAAATACTTAGGAATATATCTACCTAAGGAAACAAAAGACTTGTACATAGAAAACTATAAAATACTAGTGAAAGTAATCAAAGAGGACACTAATAGATGGAGAAATATGCGGTGTAAGTGGATTGGAAGAATAAATATTGTGAAAATGAATATATTACCCAAAGTAATTTATACATTCAACACAATCCCTATCAAGCCACCAACGATATTTTTCACAGAATTAGAACAAATAATCTCACAATTTGTATGGAAACACAAAAAACCTCGAATGGCCAAAGCAATCTTAAAACATTATTTTTAAATGAAGCACATTAACTGTCAAGATTAAATAAACATTTTGCCAACATGTACTGATAAATTTGGGAAAGGAATATCTTATTTCTGACATGCAGAGGAAAATGATAGACTATTATCTGTAAATGCCTTTGGCATTTACAGAATATTATCTGTAAATATTACCTTTAAATGCCTTCTGATTAACAGGACAAAATTTTAAATTTAGGTAACACATAGCAAGAAGTAATAACGCTGATAAGCCATGGAATATAGGAGGAAAACTAATCTTATTAAGTGTGATAAGTCATTTCAGTCATGTCCGACTCTGCTATCACATGAACTGTTGCCCACCAGTTCCTCTGTCCGTTGGATTCTCCAGGCAAGAATACTGGAGTGGGTTGCCATGCCCTTCTCCGTTATTAAGTGTGAGAAGGTTATTAATATGCTGATAAAAAATCCAAATGAAACAATCTCTTTTATTCAATTGAGCTATAATACTGCTTTAAAAGAATCAATGAGAGTACCAAAAATTTTGGAAATAACAGTAACATACTAACATCCAAGAACTTTTTATTTCCAATGAAATAATCCTGTATGACAAATGAAATTTACTGAGTAACATATATAAATTTCTTAAGGAATGAGAAAGACCATGGATGGAATGCTATTTTAACACAATTATTAATAGTGAGTACAAAATTGTTACCAGTATAAATAGAGCTTAAAAAATATTCCACAAGAAAAAAACAATCCTTTTATCAGTATCACTGCTTCTATAACAGAGGGAAGAACAGTTATAATTGGCCTAAAATATGAATTTACAGCACTTTTAGAGACTGCATCAAATATCTTGTTAATTTTTTCAATATTACTGACATTTGTTTGTTATAAATGTTAGTAAAATACCTGACAAAATCATGTAATATTGGTATGAATATTATCAATTCAACATCAGTCCTTTGGATGACAGATTATCTCATAAATAGCAACAAAGATGAGGAAGAATTTACACAGAAGTAAGATGAGTCCCTAAATGAAATTATTTAAATATATAATGCTTACTATATTGGAATATTAATGACTTTTTGTCATTAGTTAAATGTTAAGGATTTTTTTCCAATAGATTTCATCTAGTTGAAATGTAGAATGATGTTAATAATCATCATTCTTAACAAAAAAAGGGAGCAAAGTAATGAATACAATAAAATCATATTTTACTATGAGGTTGTTGAAGAAAGGTAGTGGCAACAAAGTCTTGGTTAAAAAATTTGGAGAAGTACAAACCTTTCATTTGTGAGCAAGCAACCTGTTTATTTGGCAGGCAGGAGAGTAGGCCTGTCACAGAGACTGCCATAGAGGCTGGGGAATTTGCAGGACTAAGTATAAACATGTCAAGTTTATCATCCTTTGTAATCTAATATGCTGGAAATTTACAAAATCATCAAGGTTTTGATCTTTTTTATCAGCTTCTTCCTCAATCTTTCTCTTTCCTCTCACATTTCACCAAAAGCAGGAAGGAGAAATCAGGCTTCATTCTCAAGTTTTGCTTGGAAACCTCAGTTAAACATCACACTTGTCTCTGGCATATGATCCAGATAACCATGATAGTGTGATCACTTACCTAGAGCCAGACATTCTGGAGTGTGAAGTCAAGTGGGCCCTAGGAAGCATCACTATCAACAAAGCTAGGGGAGGTGATGAAATTCCAACTGAGCTATTTTTCATGCTAAAAGATGCTGCTCTTAAAGTGCTGCACTCAACACACCAGCAAATTTAGAAAATTCAGCAGTGGCCAAAGACTGGAAAAATGTCAGTTTTCATTCCAATCCTAAAGAAAGACAATGCCAAAGAATGTTCAAACTACCGCACAATCGTGCTTACCTTACACACTAGCAAAGTAAAGCTCAAAATTCTCCAAGGTAGACTTCAACAGTATGTGGATTGAGAACTTCTAGATGTTCAAATTGGATTTAGAAAAGGCAGAGGAACCAAAGATCAAATTGCCAATATCTGTTGGATCATCTGAAAAGCAAAAGAGTTACAGAAAAACATTTACTTCCACTTTATTGACTACGCCAGAACCTTTAATTGTGTGGATCACAACAAACTGTAGAAAATACTTAAAGAGATGGGATTACCAGATAAGTTTACCTACCTCCTGACAAATCTGTATACAGGTTAAGAATCAACAGTTAGAACCGGACATGGAACAACAGACTGGTTCCAAATTGGGAAAGGAGTATGTCAAGGCTGTATATTGTCACCCGGCTTATTTAACTTAAATGGAGAGTACATCAGGAAATGCCAGGCTGGATAAAGCACAAGATGGATTCAAGATTGCTGGAAGAAATATTAATAACCTCAGAAAAGCAGATGACACCACCCTTATGGCAGAAAGTGAAGAAGAACCAAAGAACCTCTTGATGAAAGTGAAAGAGGAGAGTTAAAAAGCTGGCTTAAAACTCAACATTCAAAAAACAAAGATCATGGCATCCGGTCCCATCATTTCATGGCAAATAGATGGCGAAACAGTGGACAGAATGACAGACTTTATTTTGGGTGTTCCAAAATCATTGCAGTTTGTGACTGCAGCCATGAAATTAAAAGGCACTTGCTCCTTAGAAGAAAAACTATGACCAACCTAGACAGCATATTAAAAAGCAGAGACATGATTTTGCCAACAAAGGTCCATCTAGTCAAAGTTATGTATGGATGTGAGAGTTGGATAATAAAGAAACCTGAGCGCCGAAGAATTGAAGCATTTGAACTATGGTGTTGGAGAAGACTCTTGAGAGTCCCATGGACTGCAAGGAGAACAAACCAGTCAATCCTAAAAATCAGTCTTGAATATTCACTGGAGGGACTGATGCTGTAGCTGAAACACCAATACTTTGGCCACCTGATTCGAAGAGCTGACTCATTTGAAAAGACCCTGATGCTGGGAAAGATTGAAGGCAGGAGAGGAAGGGGATGACAGAAGATGAGATGCTTGGCTGGCATCACTGACTTGATGGACATGAGTTTGTGTAAACTCCGGGAGTTGATGATGGACAAGGAGGTCTGGTGTGCTACAGTCCATGGGGTCACAAAAAGTCAGACAACTGAGAGACTGAACTGAATTGAGCAAAGACTCTAGACTGTTTTCAAATACAGTCATAAGAAAGGTATCAGGGATTAGTACATGCATAAATGATTTTAGAGTCAATATTGTATCCATTATATATATATATGTCTTTGTGATTTGTTAGAAATTCTCTCTGTGTGTAAACAAAGGGTCTGTTTTAGAGTAAGTATCAGGCTACTTGATCTTTGGAGATTTGGTAAAATTCCCTGTGAAACCATCTGTAGTGGTTTAGTAAATTTTTCTATGCCATCCTTAGAATTTATTTGTTTAGGATTTTTTTTTTAATGTGTATCTTATGAGTTTATTGTCTTAGTCTATGTTTCTCTAACATTTTATCCGTTTGATTTTGATGTTCAAGTTTATGTATATACAGGGATTCAAAATAACTTCTTAAGAGTTAAAAAATATTTGCTTCCATATCAATGGTTAATTATTTTTGCTTATTTCTTATTTTGTATTTCTGTGCTTTAGTAATTTGTTTTAAAAATTTAAACAAGTTAAACAGTGGTTTATACATCTTGGAACATTTTTCACACACCAGTATTTTGTTTTATTCATTGTCTACTCTTTTTAAAATTCCTTATTACTTTAATTCATTCTTCTGTTATTTCCCTTCTTGTGTGCCATGTTTAGGTTTACTTTGTTGTTCACAGGTTTTCAAGCTGGACCTTAATTCAATTATATTAATTCTTTAATTTTTACTTATGAAAGTGTATAGTGGTATTAAATTTCCTGCGATGCATATTTTAATAAATTCCACAGATAATGAGATATTTATTTTTCCATTATCACTTTTGTTTTAAATTCAATCATTTTGAATCTTATATCTCCTTTAATACAAACATTTTTTCAATAAAGCCAACAATTGATATGTTTAATCAAAAAGTTATAACATGTATTATGGAGTTTATAAAATATTTGAAAGTAAATTATGTAACAATAGTAGCAGAAAGAATGAGAGGGGACATAAATGGAATTTAATATTGCAAGGATTTTGCATTATACATAGGGTTGTATAAGATTAATTTAAAGGAGATTGAGATATTTAAGAGTGTCCAATTTCTAGAGCATTTTAGTACACAAACAAAAAACTCTAAAAGTATAACTGAAACACAATAAAATGTTTATAAAAGAGTGCTAGAAATAAGAACTTGGTTGATCATAAGTAGACAGTAGAAGGAAAGAAGGAAAAAAGTAGAAGATGAAATAAACTGAAAACAAACTGCAAGATGGTAAAGTTGAACTCAACCACATGTATAATTGCACTAAATACAAATGGAAAAGTCATTCCAATTAAAAGACAGAGATTACAGTCTAGATTTTTTTAAAGAGATACTCAAGTAATTCCATTTGAAAGAAAGGCACTTGAATAAGGACAGAGAGTGAAAGTGAAATGATTAAACTATATATACCCTGTGAATTTCCAGTGTAAGAAAGCTAGTGTGGCAATATCAAAAAATGAAAACTTCAAAGTAAAGAGGGGCATTTCATAAAGATAAAAGGGTTGGTTTATCAAAAAGACACTAGTTCTAAATGAGTATGTATTTAGGAGCACGTTTCTAATTAAATGAAGACAAATCACATTATTTAAAGTTCTTTACAATGAAGCTAATTTTTTCGGTATTTCTCAACTACATATGTGGTTGAAAAACATTTTAGCACAGTTAATGCAGAAACAATAAAGTTCAGTTTGAGAATCCTTGTAAGATCTTTAGACCTAATCTCATTGAGTAAGCATCAATGAATACAGGAATTTTGTTAATTTTATTAATAACTTAAATCAATATTATGTTATTTATAGCACATATTTTGACATTTGTTGAAGCAGATAAAAAATCTGTTTTGAAAATTGATTATTATTTTTTATTTATCTTAAGGTTGTCTGTTTTTCTTCAGGCTTACTCTAATAATATCCTTTAAAGTTTAATTTTAAATTGTGCATTATATCTTTTATCTTCTCTATCACCTATTTAAAATATTATCTTCAAGATCAAATGTATCTGTCTAAATGTGACAGGTCAATTCCTTTGATATTTTGTTACAATCATATCCCATGATAAAGAAACATATCTTAATATTACACTTTAAATATGCTCCAGGTGATATGCAAATATATCTCTTTTCCTTCCCTTTAAAAGTAATTGATACTTGCTTGTTTTCCCTCCATAAACTAAGGTTATTTATCTACCATACATAAAAATAAATGGCTTATTTTTACTTAGTCTTAAACTAATTTTAATTCTAGTGTATAATTTAAAATTTACATTTGCTTCTTCATTTCTCTTTAAGTTTTGCAGAAAATAGGGTAGTCATTTTACCTCTCTTCAATCAAAACTTACTCATTATATGCAGATAATAAGTATCTGACTATTAATGATATCTTTTAGGTTTGAAAAACACTTTTTTTTCTATAAAGTACTTCCTGTAAGACCATTGCATTATAATGAGAAAATTATAAATTATTTTAGAACTTATATGTGTTGATCATTTATTAGGAATAAATTATGTTTAAAATTTAACATTAAAAAATTCATTACAAAATATTGACTGAAATGAGAGGATGTTTCTCTTAAAATTGACACCCAATATAGATTTTGTATCCAATGAAACTTACTGCTAAATTTTCAATTTTCCAAGTTTTAGTTTCATAAATTTTCTAAATAGATTTCTCTACTCCTTTAATATTGCATATTTCAGTCTATGTATTAACTATCTCTGTTTTCAAATTTTCTTTGAAGACATTAATGTTGCTACTTGTTTTTTTCCTATATATGTCTTTTTAAAAATGTCATCGAGTTGGAATATTTGTGCCAACTTGTGGGATTATTTTTTAATAAAATAATCAAATATTTATATTTATTATAAAATTAGAACAAAAATTATTTCTCTTTCAAAATGCTACATCTTTGAATACATTAGCATGTCACTTTATTCAATAAACAGTATAAAAGGAGTAGACAACACCAGGACATCTCTCTCTGCCTAGCTGATTGGAAGAGCAAATTGATGCTTGGAACAGAGGAGTAAGTCAGGTGGCTGGTTGCTAAGAAGGCCCTGCTCCTCCACCCACCCACCAGAACTTTGTGGATGATAGAGCCAACAGATGCTTTTTGTAGGAGCAGAAAGGAGATAATTCGCTGGCAAAGCAGTAAACTCCTTGAGCAAGAGTGCCGTAGAGATTCTCTGCACTTTCTTGACCATTAGATAATTGGGTTATCTTATATCCCTGCTTTCTCACCAATTAGCTGTGTGACTTCAACTTCCTCTGCCTCAGTTTCCTCATTTCAATAGTGCATTTTTTATGGACATATTTTAAGGATTAAATGAATTAATAAATTAAAATTTTCTGGATAGTCTGAAAATAAGCCTTCTACAAAAATGCAGAAATGCTTTGTTCTTTTGGATATTTTATTGAATTTGCACTAAATCGTTAAATTAGAACTGGAAATTTTGCACTTCTCCTTTATTTCTTCAGAGAAGGCAATGAAAACCCACTCCAGTACTCTTGCCTGGAATATCCCATGGGCAGAGGAGCCTGGTAGGCTGCAGTTCATGGGGTCGCTAAGAGTTGGACACGACTGAGAGACTTCACTTTCACTTCACTTTCACTTTATTTCTTACTGTTCTTGTAACAGTAATTGTGCAACCTCTGTCTGTCTTGTTCCTCCATCTTTGAAGTGAATCTAATCATGAACAGTCTTCAGAATTATGTAGTAGAAATTAAATAAATTCATTTTCTAAAATTGGAACATATATATTATCATATGTGAAACGAATCGCCAGTCCAGGTTCGATGCATGATACAGGGTGCTCTGGGCTGGTGTACTGGGATGAACCAGAGGGATGGGATGGGAAGGGAGGTGGGAAGGGGGTTCAAGATGGGCAACACATGTACACCTGGGGCAGATTCACGTCAATGTATGGCAAAACCAATACCATAATGTAAAGTAATTAGCCGCCAAATGAAATAAATGAATTTTAAAAAAATATGTGGCACATGGAGGTTGTTTTGTACATGTTGGTTTTAACTATTATTAATAATTTTATCAAAATCGCAATCCTTTTTCATGAATGTGTACTGTCTCACTTCTTCAAGTCATGTTTTACGTATTTCAACAGTGTTTTTATTATTTTTTGACAATTTTTTTTTTTCAAATCTAAATAGATTTTTTTAAAAGAAAAGGTAAAACTTCTGTTGGTATGCTTGTTTTTCTAAGCAACTACTCTTATAATGCTGTTGGTTTCCCATGTTTTTATTTTTCCAGCAAATCTACCTGCTCTAAAATCTCTCGTGGTTTCTGAAAAGAAAAAGGTACAATTTTAAGGAAAGAAAAATTAGAAAAAAAAAATAACATTTTTATTTGTTTACTTCATTGTTTGGCTTGGGGAATACATACTTTTTTTTAAAATCTTTTCTTATTGGTTTATTCTTTAATCTTTTTTTAATTCATTTTTAATTGAAGGATAATTCTTTACAATGTTGCATTGGTTTCTGCCATACAACAACATGAATCAGCCATATGTATACATATATCTCCTCCCTCTTGAGCCTCCCTCCCACTCCCAACCCCACCCCATCCCTCTACTCTGGAAGACATACTTTTAACCAAACTTCAGTCAAGCTCCTCTTGACAAGGCCATGACCTTGCCCACATCTTTGACAGATCTGCATGGTCCAGTTTTGTCAAGAATCCTGCTGTCAGTTTAAAGAAACCTTCCCCTACCTTGTTATATGGTCATTCTTGCTACCTAGTCAAATTCCTCATCCTCCAAGCTTAATACTTGGTGGTCCTGGCTTGCCCTCAGAAACAATCCTGTGTGAGTCAGTCTAGCAAGAATCCCCCCAACCTGGATATCACCTCTCAGTGATTGCATCCAGTAACTCACTCTTCTCCACCCCCAAATCTTCTCCCTGCCATTAAACTCCAGATGTCTTCAAACTTGAGCTCCGGTTCTGTGAAGAAGTCTCTGTTTTCCCTACTCTAATAGTTTCTAAGCAGCATTTATTTTTAGTACTTTTACCAGACTCTGATTCTGCTTCTGTTTGACAATGGAACACTAAGTACTATAATGATTATGATGATTTTCACCTGAGTGCAACTGGGATACAGCTAGAATCAAAAAACAAGTGTGAGATTAGACTATATGATTTATAAAAAGATGTTTTTTACTTGAAAGTAGTTTTCTGTCTGCTCAGAACATTTTATCACTAGTATGTATTAAATGTTTCAAAAATCTTTAAATTAATGTTTGTTAATCTTGCTCTTTACATATTTTCTTGTACCCTTCTGATTATGATCTTTTTCTAAATAAATCCATTAATGCAATGATTTATAGTAATTGGTTTATAATATTTAATTATTTTTGCACACCTGGAAAAAAGTGCCTAGTTATACTTTTGGGCTAGACTTAATTTAAAATTTTTGCATCTATGGTCATATATTATATTGGACTATCATTTTCTAATTTTTTTCTTTGCTGGTATCATTTAGGTATCAAAGTTACACTAATGAAATATTTTATATCCTCTCATATTTTCTGAATCATTTTACAATTAGTAGGAACTATTTCATGAAATTAAAAGATGCTTACTCCTTGGAAGGAAAGTTATCACCAACCTAGATAGCATATTTAAAATCAGAGACATTACTTTGCCAACCAAGGTCCATCTAGTCCAGGCTATGGTTTTTCCAGTGGTCATGTATGGATGTGAGAGTTGGACTGTGAATAAAGCTGATCGCTGAAGAATTGATGCTCTTGAACTATGGTGTTGGAGAAGACTCTTGAAAGTCCCTTGGACTGCAAGGAGATTCAACCAATCCATCTTAAAGGAGGTCAGTCCTGGGTGTTCATTGGAAGGACTGATGCTGAAGCTGAAACTCCAATACTTTGGCCACCTCATGCGAAGCGTTGACTCACTGGAAAAGACTCTGCTGCTGGGAGGGATTAGGGGCAGGAGGAGAAGGGGACGACAGAGAATGAGATGGCTGGATGGCATCACCGACTCGATGGACATGAGTTTGAGTGAACTCTGGGAGTTGGTGATGGACAGGGAGGCCTGGCGTGCTGTGATTTATGGGGTTGCAAAGAGTTGGACAAGACTGAGTGACTGAACTGAACTGATTTCTTCCTTGACTTTAATAGAACATTTTTAAAAAACTTTCTGTCACTGGATCCTTTACTTAAGGAATAGAGGTGACAGAAAATTTAATTTCTTCATTTTGTTGTTTTACTTATCCTTTCCATTCATTTTAAAATAAATACTCATAATTTATAACTTTTCTAACATT
Organism: Moschus berezovskii; assembly: GCF_049115385.1. Classification (NCBI taxonomy): domain Eukaryota; kingdom Metazoa; phylum Chordata; class Mammalia; order Artiodactyla; family Moschidae; genus Moschus; species Moschus berezovskii. The sequence continues at coordinate 6,400,381 of NC_142462.1, forward strand.
ATTCCTTTCATTGTAAATAATAGCATTCAAAATAAAATGGCATAATTTGTTCAATGTATTCTTTAAAATTAAAAAAAATTCTAGCTTCGGTCATGGCTTATTTTTATCTTTCATAGTGTTTATTTAGGTATTTATATTCTAACTGAATGATTCTAGTCTGCAATTTGTACTTCAGATGAATTTTGCTGTTGCTGTTATTGCTGTTGCTTTTATTGTATTTGCTATTGTCCTTAATACCAGCTGCTAGTTTGTAGGTGGTAGAGCACTGCTACTGGCCTACTTCAGTGTTCCCATAAGAGCTCCAGGTTGTTCAGTTATCTATGCCTTTCCTAGTGACAGAATTCAGCGAAGTTGACCCTGCTTCATTACATTACAGAGACAGATCTCACTTGTTAGGGGCAACACTATCTGTTTAGATAGCAATTAATTCTCAAAGAGAGTTATAAACACATTTTTCTCAAAGTGATGCAAAATGATCCTTTCAAAGGGATTTGAGAACATTCTTATTTATTTATTTCTTAGGTAAACTAGTGGGTACTTTCTTCCTCTTTTTCTTCTTCTAGGAGGTATCCTGCATGAGTCTGAGACCTGAAAATGCTGTGATATTTAATTATTTGTCTGAAGATAAAGCCAAAACACATGTAAGCAAGAGAACTAGAGGAAAATAGACCTGAAGTCACTGAAAGAAGAGGCCTTGAGTCCCATTCTGACTCATTTTCATGTGTGAGTGTGATGATCAATTCTAACTCAACTTGACTAGATTATGATGACTTGTTCTTTGATCAAACTTTAGTCTAGATATTGCTGTAAAATTAGTTTTTAGACATGACTAATATTCAAAATTAATTGACTCTAAGTGAAGCAGATTATCTTCCATAATTTGGGTGGATCTCATTCAATTAGTCAAAGACTTTAAGAGCAAAGACTGAAGTTTTTGAGAGAAGAAATAATTCTACTAGAAGACTGTGACATAGAAATTCTGCCTCAGTTTGAAGTCACTGGACTCAAAACTGAATGTCAGCTCTTCACTGAAGTTCGAGCCTACCAGAGCTTACAAATACCTTACAGATTTCAGACTTGTTACCAGACCCCACGATTGTGTGAGCCAATTCCTTAAAATAAAAATCAGTCAGTCTATCTATATAATATACATGTGATTCAATTTTTTAATTATCTATATAACTGTTTTTCTTCTTTTGTTAATTTCTCCTTTTACCTTTTTATTATTATTAATACCTTTATTTTGATTTAGTAATCTTTTGGAACTTTCTTGGATTAAATTTCTCATTTAATTTATATTATCCTCATTTTCAGTGTTAGTACAAAATATTTTAGGTCATCATATTGCTTAGAATCTTGGCACGAGACTTAGTTGAATCAATAAACTGGCATTAATGTTTAATTTTTAGGACATTTTTGCTCTGATGCTGGGAAAGGTTGGGGGCGGGAGGAGAAGGGGATGACAGAGAATGAGATGGCAGGATGGCATCACCGACTCTGTGGACATGAGTCTGAGTGAACTCCGGGAGTTGGTGATGGACAGGGAGGCCTGGCATGCTGTGATTCATGGGGTTACAAAGAGTTGGACACGACTGAGCGACTGAATTGAACTGAACTGAACTAAGTCACTCAGCCATGTCTGACTCTTTGCCACCCTATGGACTGTAGCCTGCCAGGCTCCTTTATCCATTGGAATCCTCCAGGCAAGTATACTGGAGTGGGTTGCCATGCCCTCCTCCAGGGGATCTTTCCAGCCCAGGAATCGGACCCAGGTTTCCCACATTGCAGGCAGATTCTTTACCATCTGAGCCACCAGGGAAGCCCAAAGTATATTTTTGATTTTTAATATGAAGTTTATTCCAGGCTTAGGTCTTTGGCTTTAACAAAGATTTTTAAGCCAATACTGAAAATTATAAACAATATACAAGACAGCACTTCCAGAAAAATGGGGTTAGAACCTCCTCCAAATTTCTTCTCCATAAAAACAATGAGAAAAGTGGTAAAAACTGTCAAAAGCAACTCTTACTGATTTCTGAAAATTGTGAAGGTTTGTGATAATCTGAGGAACATTTGTTCAAGAAAAATTGCGGAATCTCCATAAACCTGAGCTTGTGGTCTGTTAAGTCGCCTCTTTTCCCTTCTGCCGTCTCTAGCTCCAAGGAAGCCCTAGAAACCAACAGTTTTATAATGATGGGGACCATGAAAACCAGTATCCATTGGAGAGAGAAGAATGGATCTGGCACTTTTCCAACAAGCCCAATTATTTCTATTATTTCACTTGTTTGGCAACTTCCTGAAAACACCACACACAGAGCTTGCTTTTATTGAAAGTGACTCAGAGTTTGCTCAATTCCTTTTTCCTGAGATGTTTGTTGGGAAAAAATCAGAGTCAATTTGCTTAACACTGCATCTGCCTCAGGTAGTAATGTGGCTGGGGCTGACAATAAATGGACTGAAAAACTTAAAAGGAAAAAACAATGCATAAGATAACCATGAAGAACATTGAAAAGCTCCAACACATTCCTGGGAATCTAGAGTTTTGCATTCATATACAGGGCCATGTGCATGCTGAAGAAAAGGCTAAGAAGGTCTAACCTCTTTTCTCTGAATAATATACAACCAGTCAGAGCATTGTCAGAATGTCCTGTAACACACACTCTCACCAAGGGTTAGGACTCCTATTGTTCTAAGAAAATCAATATCCAATCAATAGCAGATCACTGACCTAATTGAAGAGAGATTTCAGTGGCCACACATGAAAAAGAATGCAGATTTTGCCAAATTAATATTGGAAAGTAACTAACAAGCAAACAGGAAAACAATAACTACAACAAAAAGAACTAAAACTAGCAAATATAAACTCTAGGTAGGGAGGAATCTGGTTTCCAGAGTTGTCATATTATATTACTAGAAATATCCAGTTTTCAACAAAACATTTATGGGTGCAATGAAAAGGAAAAATGAGTCAGTGGAAACTGTCTAAATAATCATACTAGACAAAATTTAACCTTACTAGACAAAAATTTTATATTTTCTATTTTAAACTACCTTAAGAAACCCATTACTAAAGAAACAAATGAAGGCATCTCAGCAATGTCACAACAAATACAGAATATTTATACAGAGATACAAAATATAAACCAAATAAATATTCTGGAGTTTAAAAGTGTTGTAAATGGATATTTAACAAAATGAGTCAACAGGAGACTTGAGTACTGAAGATTTAGTTAATTTGAGAGTAAATTAATTGAGATTATCCAGTCTGAGTATAAGAACAAGAAAATGTGAAGAAAAATAAAAGTGTCTCAGAAATCTGTTAGATACCATTGAACACGCCCACACACAAAATTTGGGAGTTCTAAAAGGAAAAGAGATAAAGAATACGTGAGAAAGTAATGGCCAAAACTTTCCAAATGTGGTGAAATCAGTCTATGGCAAGAGAGACAAGACACCTCATATAAAAGGATCTTTAAAAACATTAATGTCTGATTTATCAAATGAAAATATAGAGAGCAGAAATGATTGGCTGACATATTTAAAGTGCAGAAAGTAAATGCATATTCAATATATAGCAAAATTTTGCTTAAAAACTGAAGCAGAAAGTAACAGTCTGAAATTCCAGATGTTCAAGCTGGTTTTATAAAAGGCAGATGCCAACATCTGCTGGATCATCGAATAAACAAGAAAGTTCCAGAAAACCATCTATTTCTACTTTATTGACTATGCCAAATCCTTTAACTGTGTGGATCACAATAAACTGTGGAAAATTCTGAAAGAGATGGGAATAGCAAACCACCTGACCTGCCTCTTGAGAAACCTGTATGCAGGTCAGGAAGCAACAGTTAGAACTGGACACAGAACAACAGACTGGTTCCAAATCAGGAAAGGAGTACATCAAGGCTGTATATTTTCACCCTGTTTATTTAACTTATATGCACAGTACATCATGAGAAATGCTGGGCTGGATGAAGCACAAGCTATGATCAAGATTGCTGGGAGAAATATTAATAACTTCAGATGATACCACCCTTATGGCAGAAAAAGAAGAAGAATTAAAGAGTCTCTTGATGAAAGTGAAAAAGCTCAACATTCAGAAAACTAAGATCATGGCATATGGTCCCATCACTTCATTGCAAATAGATGGGGAGACAGTGGCTGACTTTATGTTTTTGGATTTCAAAATAACTGCAGATGGTGACTGCAGCTGTGAAATTAAAAGACGCTTGCTACTTGGAAGGAAAGTTATTACCAACCTAGACAGCATATTAAAAAGTGGAGACATTACTTGCCAACAAAGGTCTGTCTAGTCAGTTCAGTTCAGTTCAGTTCAGTTCAGTTAAATCGCTCAGTCAAGGTTAGGTTTTTTCCAGTAGTATGGATGTGAGAATTGTGAGCGTTGGACTATAAAGAAAGCTGAGTGCCAAAGAATTGATGCCTCTGAACTGTGGTGTTGGAGAAGACTCTTGAGAGTCCCTTGGACAGCAAGGAGGTCCAACCAGTCCATCCTGAAGGAGATCAGTCTTGGGTGTTCATTGGAAGCTGGTGTTGAAGCTAAAACTTAATACTTTGGCCACCTGATGCTAAGAGCTGATTCATTTGAAAAGACACTGATGCTGGGAAAGATTGAGGACAGGAGGAGAAGGGGACGACAGAGGATGAGATGTTTGGATGGCATCACTGACTAGATAGACACGAGTTTGAGTAAACTCTGGGGGTTGGTGACAGACAGGGAGGCCTGGGGTGCTGTGGTCCTTGGTGTTGCAAGAATCCGATACGACTGAGTGACAGAAATGTACTGAACTGAAGATTAAAAACAACAACAGTAACTGAGAAAATTTGTCTCTAGTAGATTGGGTTTCAAGAAATAATAAAGAGAGTCTTTCAGGCTGAAATTAAAGGACACTTGACAGATATTCAAGCACATATCAAGAAATAATAGTTTTTCTGTGATCAGGGTAGCAGGGTAGGAAGACTCTCAGCTTACCCAAAACTCCAAAACTACAACTACAGGTAGAGCACTCTCTCTGAGAAGACAATCTGAATGGTGCCCCTACAACTAAGAGTATGAAAAAAAAGACTGGTCTGAGTGGAAGGAAGTAATCTAACTAAGACTCACACCCAGGCCTGTTGACCTAGCAGGAGATCACAAGCTCAGGAATACTCCCTAAGGAGCAAGTGGGCACTTCAGCTCTCGGGTTTGTCATTAGGAAAATGAGACAATAGGATTACTGGAGGGCTGTAGGAAACCAAGGTTCTGCTATTTCAGGTTGTGCACACAGACCTGCTCACATTGGTCCCAGCTCAGAGGGAGCAGATTGAAAAGTGCTTTGTATTCTAGATGGCCTTTGAAGACCAACCCAGGTAGCCTCTCAGCCTGAAGTGGGCCCCTGCTAGAACCATTCCAGCTGCAGCCCTACCTGACATTGAGAAGGTAGCAGCCCTTACACTGCAGAAGAAGCCATAGCTTATGCCATACTCTGGCTCCAGACCCTCCAACTCTGGACATGCCCCTCACCAACATGGTGGCTATTAGCATAGCCTTGGAGAAGCTTTGGCTCATACCAAAATTAAACAATAGTCCACTTTACTGCTGTCCATTCCCTCCAAGGTAGAGGTCATCAGGACATCCTGGGGGGAATGTCAGCCTCCACCAGGCTCCAGCTCTAGTAACCCTAGCTCAGTCCACCCATGCCAAGGCAACAACTTTGGTATACATTTCTATTTCTGCCAGAAAATAAAACCTGTCACTGTTTATACACATGTAAAAGTACTTCTTTCCAATGCAAATGTTAGGAGACTTAATGTTGTCCCAGAGGTCACTTAAGCTATCCTGATTTTTAAAATTCTTTTTCGTTTCTCCTGTTCTTATTGGATGATTCCACCCCCCTTTATATTTCAGACTGCTTGTGCATTCTTCTGTAACGCCTAATGTGCTTTTGATACTGTCTTGCATATTTCTCAGGCTTTCCTGGTGGCTCAGTCAGTAAAGAATCTGCCTGCAATGAAGGAAACCTGTGTTCGACCTCTGGATTGGGAAGATCCCCTGGAGGAGGGCATGACAACCCACTCCAGTATTCTTGCTTGGAGGTTTCCATGGACAGAGAAGCCTGGTGGGCTTTGTGGTCCACAGGGTCACAAAGAGTCGGACATGACTGAGCAAATAAGCACAGTGTACTTTTCACTTCAGTTATTATATTCTTCATCTCTGACTGTTTTTTTTTTTTTAATATTTTCTAATTTTTGTTTCTGTTGTTGAAATTATCACTGTGTCCCTCTATTCTTTTTTCTGAGTTCAGTGAGTGTTTTCATGACCTTTGATTTCAACTCTTTATCAGATAAATTATTTACCTCTGTTTTATCGATGGCTTTGAGCTGTGGTGTTGGAGAAGACTCTTGAGAGTCCCTTGGACTAACGAAGATCAAACCAGCCAATCCTAAAGGAAATCAATCCTGAATGTTCATTAGAAGGACTGACGCAAAAGTTCCAATACTTTGGCCACCTGATGCGAAGAGCTGACATATTAGAAACGACCCTGATGCTGTGAAAGATTGAAAGCAGGAGGAGGAGATGACAGAGGACGAGGTGGTTGGATGACATCACTGACTCAAGGGACATGAGTTTCAGCAAGATCCAGGAGACGGTGAAGGACAGAGAAGCCTGGTGTGCTTTAGTCCATGGGGTTGCAAAGCATCAACCAGTACTGAGCGACTGAACAACAGCAATTTCATTACAACTTTTTCTCTACGGTTTTATCTTCTTTATTTTGGAACATATTCCTCTGCTTTTTTCATTTTGCTTGATTTTCTAGGTTTGTATGTATGAAAGTATACAAAACAATTATCCATCCCAGTCTTGAAAGTATGCCTATTTATGGGAGCATTTCTATGCATTTGCATGTGTCCAGTGGCCTTGTTGGAAGATTTGGATCTGGAGTTTGCACAGATCATGGCATTTCCAGGAGTTGGACATGACTCAGCAACTTAGCAACAACAGCATATACATTATAAGGGTCCCAGAGGGAGAAGAGAGAAATAGGCAAAGAATGCATTTGATATAATAATGGATGAAAATGTCTCTAATCTGAAGAAGAAAACAGATGTTCATTTCCAGGAAAGAGTCCCAAATAAGTCTCAAGCAAGATAAACTCAAAGAGAATCACATCAAATCATATAATAATAAAATGGCAAAGATTAAAGAGATCATTTTAAGGTCAGCAAGAGAAAAACAGAGAGTCACGTACGGGGGGAACTCTCATAAGGTAATCAGCTGATTTTCAGCAGAATTTTGAAAGCCAGAAAGGATTAGCATAATATATTTAAAGTGCTGAAGGGAAAAAGAATAACTACAAACAAAAGTGTTCCATAAGTATTCTTTGGCAATGTTGTTATTCAGAATTGACAGAAAAAGATTTGCCTGGATAGGCAAAAACTAAAAAATATTCAGCACCATTGAACTGACCTTACAAGAAATATTAAAGGGTCTCCTTTAATTGAAAAAGAAAAAGTCACAATATGAGATAAAATATACTTAGAAAAAAATCTCACTAGTAAAAGTAAATATGCAATAAAGACTGTGGATTAACCAGTTAGAAAAGCTAGCACAAAAGTTAAAAGACATAAACCATAAAATCAATTATAGTTACAAGCAATGTTTAAGTGATGCAAATAAATATGTAAAATATAACATCAGAAATGTATAAAATGGGGAAGGGAATAAAAAGTGTACAAAATTTTAAATGTATTTAAAACTAAAAGACTATAATTTTAAACCAATCTGCATCTGAATCTGTCTGTATAAAACTTATGGTAAAAAGTAGGACAGAAACAAAATATACTTGTAAATGAAAACAAAAAGAAACCTGAGGTAGCTATACCTATATCAGACAAAATAGACTTTAAAACAGACAGTGTAATAGCAGCAACAGCAACAAAACTAAGAAGGGCACTCTATAATGACAGAAACTATAAATGACATTTCTAAACATATAAAAACCTAACATAGCAGCACCTAATATATAAAGAAAAAAAAAAAAAGAAGAAGAGGTCTAAATGGAAAAGTTAACAGTGGTGGTTTGGTCGCTAAGTCGTGTCTGACTCTTGCAATCTCATGGACTGTAGTCTTCTAGGCTCCTCTGTCCATGGGATTTTCTAGAAAACAATACTGGAGTGGATTGCCAGAAAATCAATAAGGAGACATTGTCCTTTAACAATACACTAGAAATGATAGACTTAATAGATATCGACAGAACAGTTTTTCCCAAAACAGTGGATAGTGAACAGATTCTGAAAGCATGTTCAATATCACCAGTCATCAGGGAAATAAATACAAAACCAAAACCACAATAAAATATTATTAAATGTTAAATGTTATGTTAAATATTTAATTTGTTAAATGTTATTACCAAAAAGAAAATAAATGAGAAGCATTGGGAAAGATGTGATGAAAACAAATATATATATATATATATATATATATATATATATATAATAGAAAGCACTATTGCTGGGAATATAAATTGGTTCAGCCTCAATGAAAAACAGTATGGAAATTTCTCAAACAATTTAAAGTAGAACTACCATATAACCAGCAATTCTATCTTTGGGTATTTATCTGATCAAACATAAACACTAACAAGGAAAGATAAATGCATCCCCATGATTATTGCATCATTATTTATAGTATCCAAGTTATGGAAACAATCTAAGTCCAGTAATGAATGAATGGTTAAGAAAATATGGTATACCTTGTTTTAACGTGCTTCATTGTTTTACACTTCACAGATACTTTTTTGTTCCTTTGTTTAACAAAGTAAAGCATTGTGGCAATCCTGTTTGAGCAAGTTTTTTGGCATCATATTTCCAAAAAAATCTGTTCACTTTATCTCTCTGTTTCACATTTAAGTATATTTTACACTAATTGAAACTTTTCCATTACCTTTATATTTGGTATAGTGATCTGTGGGGTGTGATTTTGATATTATCATTATAAAAAGACTATGACTTTCTGAAGGATTAGATGATGGTTAACATTTTTTAGCAATAAAATACTTTTGAATTATATATATATATTTAAAGAAATTGGGCACGTGATAGTCTATAGTATAATATAAACAAAACTTGTGTCCACTGGGAAAGGAAAAAGAGATAAGAAAGCCTTCCTCAGTGATCAATGCAAATAAATAGATGAAAAAAATAGACTGGGAAAGGCTAGAGATCTCTTCGAGAAAATTATATATACTAAGGGAATATTTCATGGAAGGATGGACACAATAAAGGATAGAAACAGTAGAGACCTAGGAGAAACAGAAGATACTAAGAAGAGATGGCAAGAATACACAGAAGAACTATACCAAAAAAAAAAAAAAAGTCTTCATGATCCAGACAACCATGATGGTGTGATCACTCACATGGAACCAGAAAACCTGAATGCAAAGTCAAGCGGTCCTTAGGCATCACTATGAGCAAAGCTAGTGTAGGTGATGGAATTTCAGTTGAGTTATTTCAAATCCTAAAAGTTATTTCTGTTAAAAAGTTGCATTCAATATGCCATCATATTTGGAAAACTTAGCAGTACTGGAAAGGGTCAGTTTTCTTTCTAATACCAAAGAAAGGCAATGCCAAAGAATGTTCAATTTCATACAATTGCACTTAACTCACATGATAGCAAAGTAATGCTCAAAATTCTCCAAGCTAGGCTTCAACAGTACATGAATCAAGAACTCCCATATGTTCAAGTTGGATTTAGAATAGGCAGAGGAATAAGAGATCAAATTGCCAACATCTGTTGGATCAACGAAAAAGCAAGAGAGTTCCAGCAAAACATCTACTTCTTCTTTATTAACTATGCCAAAGACTTTAACTGTGTGGATCACAATACATTGTGGAAAATTCTTCAAGAGATGGGAATACCAGACCACCTGACCCGCCTCTTGAGAAATCTGTATGCAGGTCAGGAAGCAACAGTTAGAACTGGACATGGAACAACAAACTGGTTCCAAATAGGAAAAGGAGTACATCAAGGTTGTATATTGTCACCCTGCTTATTTAACTTATATGCAGAGTACATCATGAGGAATGCTGGGCTGGAAGAAGCACAAGCTGGAATCAAGATTTCTGGGAGAAATATCAATAACCTCAGATATGCAGATGACACCACACTTACGGCAGAAAGTGAAGAAGAACTCAAAAGCCTCTTGATGAAAGTGAAAGAGGAGAGTGAAATGGTTGGCTTGAAGCTCAACCTTCAGAAAACAAAGATCATGGCATCTGGTCCCATCACTTCATGGGAAATCG